>NC_056742.1:379876287-379933787 GCF_019279795.1 Protopterus annectens
CTTCCCGTTATGCAGGAGTCTGCATGCAGAGTTATCAGGTGCGGCGTTTGCCCTTCCTGCATTGATTGGTGTTGATTGCTCATTACGGCTCCATTTACACTGCTTCCGCATTTCCTCGTATTCTCCGCATTACCTTCCTATATCCGTGGTTGTTGGCGGTGAGGCCGTCACATGACTGGTTTAGGGATCGTAGTCATCCTCGTGCACATGCATCTGTACGCGCATTCTGTACTCTCAGCGCATCTATTTCCTAACACGCCAGTCC
The DNA here is from genome assembly GCF_019279795.1 of Protopterus annectens. Lineage (NCBI taxonomy): Eukaryota > Metazoa > Chordata > Ceratodontiformes > Protopteridae > Protopterus > Protopterus annectens. Next base: position 379,876,553 of record NC_056742.1, read on the forward strand.
TGATGCTGTGATGTGCATTGTACAGCCCAGATTTGCTGACCTCCAATATCCTTCCTCCTACAGTGGCACACCCCTCTGTGGTTGACATGTATCTCGTGTAGGCCACTCCTCGGTGTAGTACCGCTACGCGTTTGCTCCATCCTTACGCCGGTGCCGTTTTTGCGATTCACTATTATCTGCCTCATTTGCATGGAATTGACTACTAATACATGGTTACGGCGCCGAACACCGCCACCACTCCTTGACAACCATTGCGCTGGGGTTGAAGCTTTACATACATACTATGGTGTGTGGTGGCTGTGCAGCTGATGTCAGTTATACTGCTCTTTTAGGACATTGTCATATTATTTCATTGCTTTGCAACTTCTGTGCACATATCCGGGGAGTCTGCTGTTCTTTCTACGTACGTGCCATTTATGTCTTTTTTACATTTTGTGCATATTTTCTTTGGACATTCTCGGTGCCTTTCCACATTGGCATATTGCACCTATATGGTACCTGACTTTGACAGCCTTCCGTTACTCCTCCGGTATGTTTGGGTAAATGTAAACCGTTTTTTTTTGGTTTACATTGCGTGCTTTACCTTACGCCTCGCCGCCATGTGGATCGCTATTTGCCCTCATTTGCATGGTGCAATACCGCACACAGTGTGTTTTGCATACCTCGCCCGGTGAGGAGCGGTCGGCGCACGCCGGTAGTGCACGTGGAATTCATTCATACCTGAATCGCTCAGCAGCCATATTTGGCGTTATAACGCCGACGCTATGCTGGCGCCTGGAGCAAGGTTCATGAATCCCGGGGTTACCATTTTAACTTCAGATAAGGTAGAAGTGAACTGACCCCTGTATACCATGTATAAAGGGAGTTGTGTGAATGTGGTAATCAAACTTCAGCTCTGGGAATAAAATGCAGAGAATCCCTTGTACAGGTCCAGATATGCAATTCAGTGAGATGATGAAAATTCTTCTTTTGGACATAGAGGTAGGAAAAGAAATGAAATGCCTGAATATTAGTGTCAAGGCTGATGAAGTGTCCACGTTCACTCTCAAGCAGAAGTGACCTTGAGTCATGTGTGAAGAGAGGTACACTACAGAATCTATGCTGTGGTGGCTTTTTGAAATCCTTGTCCTGCATAGGATAACTGTAAAGTTCACCTTTTGGTTGGAAAGATGAACTCTGCCCAGTGCCAGGAGATGACTGAAGGTATTAAGCATGATATTAGGTCTGTAGCCATGTGAAATGAATATAGTAAATTAAAAAATATATATATACATTTAAACTGAAAAAGAGAAATGAAGACAAATATATACAAATTAACATCAAAATAAAAAATAAAAATTCATCTCTCTAAACTCAACAAATTAATTACCCATTCCTTTTGCAACTACTAAAGTCTGAGTTGCTTAATACCATCTTTATTTTCCACTTCATATTATATAAAACTTCCTGACACTGACAAATCCAAATGAACCATATACTAGAAAACAATTTTGTCTACTTTATCTACCACCTTGTCTCAGTTTCTTTTATAATCCACATATATATATATATATATATATATATATATATATATATATATATATATGTGTGTGTGTGTGTGTGTGTGTGTGTGTGTGTGTGTGTGTGTATGTATGTATATATCATATTTAAATCCACATGTTCAATATCATCCATCTTGTATATGTTAGCAGTTTTCTCCCAATACCCATTTATCTGGCTACAGTTCTAGAAAACACGCCACATTCTCTTCTACATCACAATCTTTTAAATTACATTTATTGTTGTCATACAGTTTGTATTTAATGTTATCCTTAACTAATAACTTACTAAGTTACAGCTTCAACAAAAAAGCGACACACTCATATGTGCATTTATTTATTTATTTCCTTATGCATATTACTTCTGTTTTCCTGTCACTTAAACCCTACATTAATTTTCAAAATAAAAATAATTTGCAGTTCTCTTATAGCATACCTTCCTAACCTTCTGTAAGTTTTTCATATCCGATTTGCACAAGAAATAACTGTCCTGTTATTCCTTAATTTTTTCTCCATTCACTCTTCTAATTTTACTTTCTTTAATAGTCCTTATACTTTCCATATGTAAAATTACATAATCTGCATAAAATTCTGGTTGCTCAGTATTTACTACTATTGTCATAGTAAGACTCAACTTGAGCCCCTGAAAAAGAAAATACTGAATCAATAACTACCTACCCTGTTACCATCTAACATACAAATCCCAGCCATATAATCAAACATATGCAAATCAGAGTACAATTTACTGAATAGATTTTCTTCTGAAAAGAAAACTTAGGAGTTTTCCACAAACTAACAACTTCCTTGTCTCTCTGAAGAAAACAATCCTTTTGGTCATCAACAATTTTTTACTTCCCAAGAAACCATGTCTATTACTTTAATATCTTTTTTTTTCTGAAAGTATATCCTTGCCCTCACCACATCTCCTGTCTTCTTAATCTACACCTTGTTAAGTTATAGTCCAAAATTTCTCAAGCTGGTATCGATCCATCCATCCACAGCTCATTTTTCCCACTTTTCACATGGAGTCAGGGTGTCACTGTGACAACCATATAGAGCTAATGTTCACTTCATACTTTTCTCTTTTATTATTTTTAGAGTTGCTGTTTGCACCTATGGCTTTCTGCTGTACTTTTTGGTGGCTTTGCAGTCCATACATCCCTATCAGCTTGCTGTACTCACTGTCCCACACAAGTACCATTCCTCTGGACTACTTAGTTTTTAGTTTTCTTTTCTATGTACTAGGTCAGTGATTGTTTTTCATTGTTTTTTTTTTCACATTTTCACTTGTGTACATGCACCTTGGTAAGTTGAACCATTTCCCTACTCCATCGTGTTGGTTTAGATGTGTGAAAACATGTTCATTTCTCCAGTAGCAGGGCAGCTGTAATGATCATAACAGCTTCTTAAATTACTACATTTGGCAGAACCTTGAACAGTAATGTTGTCAGTGTTTTTCTCTGTCTTTTTATATACGTTCATAGCAGTTGTTTAATTACTATCTTTGACTGTTTTTGCACTGTAGTCTTTATTGTTTCTCCTCAGCCTAATTATAGTTCTCCTCTGTGAAATGACTATTTTTAGTGGGAATCACATAGAAATACAACAAACCAATAAATATGTTTTTACAGGAATCCTGAAACAGAACAGACATTACTTTTTATGAGTTTCCTTTTTTCTGTTGTACCTCTCAAAAGACGTTTTCCGGAAAACACTGCAATGTTCTTCATCATCAGCAGCAACAGCAGCATCATCATCATCAGACCCATTTTTCCCATTTTTTTTCTACAGTGGATCAGGATGTCGTGTAACCTGTCACTGTCTCTCTCTCTCTTTCTCAAATCAATGCTACTCTCCTACCTTCTTTAAAAGTCATGCCTGACACACACAGGTCTTCACTCACACAATTCATCTACTTCTTTCTTGGATACCCTTGTTTCTTGTTGCCTTCTTCCTGTCTCTCCCAAATCTTCTTCACCAGATGGCCTTCTACTTTCCTGCACATGTTCCTGACCACTATAATTTGTTCTTAGACCTTCTCTGCAATTTAAGCTTCTTAAGCTTCTGCTATGATGCCCTCATTTCTTTGTTTGTCCCACAGTGTGCATCCAACCATCTGTCTCTGGCACTTCACCTCCATCACCTCTGAATATCTCAACTGTTCAGCCTTCACTGCTCAGGTTTTTGTACCATATAATAGTTCTGGTCACACATGTGGTTTTGTACACCTTACTTTTCAGCTTCTTTGGCATTGTTCTGTCATGCACTACCCCAGACACTCTGTGCCATTTAGCTGTAGCCTCCTGATTCTAGATTTGACCTCCTCATTCAGGCTTCCCTTCTACTCAACCACCACTCCCAGGTACTTGAAGCTATAACCAGGGCCAGTGGTACAATGGATGATGCATCTGCCTATGGATCAAAAGAAGGGTGGTTTGACTCCTGCCTGGCTTGGTTGACAAATTGACAAATTTTTGAGTTGCGGGGGTTGGCATAATAGTTAAGGAATTTATCTTTCACGCACAAGGTACAGGGTTGCATTCTCACATTTAAAAAAATGCCTAGGCTTAAAATAGGCCACAAGGGCAGCTACACTACTATTACCTATGAACCTTTACATGTGTTCTACTATTTTTTATTCTATCTCAGTTCTCAGCTTCTTCTGATTTCCCCCATTTGCTGCCATTACAACGGTATTATCTGTACTTAGTTTTGCTACACATGCCTTCAGTTTTGCATTCCATTCCACTACCCTTTGCAGAAGTTCTTGTTCAGAGTCTGCTTGCAATGCCACATCATCTGCATACAGTAACTGTTCCCTCTGACCTGTTTGGTAATGTATTTCATCACCAATATGAACAGCAGTGGGCTTAGAACTGAACCCTGACACATATCCACTCCCATTGAGAACCCCTCTGTGACTCCAAACATTGTTTGTATTTTTGTCATGGGTCCTTGCACATAGTTTGCACTAATTCCACCAATTTCGTATGCTTTCTCCAAGTCAAAGAATGCATAGCTGGACGCTTTCCTCATGTCTAGCTTCTTCTTAACTCTCTGTCTGACTGAAAACATTGGATTGGTTGTGCTGCACCCTGATCTGAATCCATAGTGTTCATTTTCCATCTTACTTTATAGTCCTCTGCATATTCACTTATTAATCATCCTCTCCAGAACTTTCATGTAGTGTAACAGACACTTTATACCTCAATACTGCCCACAGTTGTGAGTGTCCTTGTTCTTGAACACTGGCATTAGTATGTTTATTCTCCAATAATCAGGGATACATCTTTCTTACTGTACTGCTATGAGTACCCTCAGGATACATTTCCCTCCTAACTTACCCAATATCTTGATTATAACTGCTATGACCTTATCTGAGTCTGTTGCTTTCCCTGACTTCATTTTTCTTTAGTGCTGTTCTTACTTCTTCTAGGGTTGCCTCTTCTTCTTTCATTTTAAGCTGTGTATGGGGAAGTACAGCTAATGTGGGGATTTTCTTCATTCAGAAGCTGCTGGAAGTGCCATCTATTGAGTCACCTTCCAGAAGCTGGTAGAGTACTTTTGTGCCTTGTTCTTCATTACTGCAACAGTTCTCGTAGCATTTTTATTAGCCAACAAGTATTTCTTCTTAGGCTTGTCAGTCTCTTCTATTTGCCACTTTTTTCCTGTACATATTCTTTCTTTTGATGTCTACCCAGACTTCTCCATTCCACCACCAGCGTTCCTAATATACCTTATTTCCATGTCTGGCTCACCCACATATCAGTTCTATAGTCCTTAAACCTGCTGTTTTGAGGTGCTGCCATTTTTCTTTATCTCCACCTATTTCTTCTTCTTCTTCCTGAAGTGCTAGAGCCCTGAGTATTTGATTCAAGTCTTGTGCTTTCTCCCCATTCAGCTTCCAGAGCTAGTATCTATTGAGCTTAGAGCCTTCTCTGACCACTACTTGCACCTTGTTTTGGCAACCAGTGATTTATGTTTTGGACCAACTCTTTCACTGGGGATGACTTTGCAATCACTGATTTTATCCCAGTGCCCTTCCTTTTTATGAGGAAGTCTACCTGAGTTACATGTTGGCCCATGCTGGCCACTCTTTTATGTCATCTTGCAACTGTATCCCTTGCTGAACCATGTGTTATCCACCATCAGGTCATTTGCCAGACAATAATCTAGAATGTTCATGCCATGGTGGTGCAGCGGTTAGCATTGCCACCTCACAGCAAGAGGTTCTCTGGTTCAATCCTCGGCTGGGGTGCCTTCTGTGCGGAGTCTGCATGTTCTCCCTGTGGTCGCATGGGTTTCCGCCGGGTGCTCTGGTTTCCTCCCACATTCCAAAGACATGCTGTAAGTGGATTAGACACTCTAAATTGGCCCTAGGTGTGAGTGTATGCATGTGTGTGCCTTCTGTGGAAGGTTGGGCACCGGGCTGGCAGCTCGACATCATAAAACTCCACTGCCAATCATGAGCGGACAGGTTATCCACTGTGGTGACCCCTAACTGGGAAAAGCCGAAAGAAGAAGTCTAGAATGTTCATAGTATCTGTTTAGTTAAAGTGACATGTACAAAAATTTTAAGCAATACAATAAGTTTATGACCTCTTGAGTCATTCACAGTAGATTGAAATACAACAGGTATTTGTCAGTGCTGCATATTAGCTTGCACTTGAGTTGAACTACAGCAGTAGTAGTCAAAAGTGTGACGTCAACAATATGATATATGTCTTAGTGCACATCTTCCCTAAGCAATGCAATTAATGCAACAAAAACAGAAATATGAAGAATCTGGTCAAGAAATGAAGAACATATCACCTGCTACTCATACGCTCTGTGTAATATACAATTCTGAATGCTCTGAAAGTTCATGATCTTAAGATTTTTACTTGCCAGTTGATACACATCCTGAACTACTATTACTGTGGTTTAGGTGCAATACACAATTGGTACTGACAAATGCTCATTTTAATGCACTGTGTATCACATTCTTTGTTTTTTTTTCAGATAAGTACTCTGTAATCAGTTCACATGAATATGCAATATACAGATCATTAGCTGCCAGCAACAAATTATGCCCAGGAATGGAAACAATTGTGCCACCATTGCAATTTCCAGTGCAATCTTTCTGTGTTAAACTGTGAAAGCATATGCCAGGAGCCAGCTGATAATTGTTAATAAACATCTCACATTTCTCCAGTCTTCATTCCTCACAGCCCACAGATAATGTCTGCCCTTCTGCCAACAGACCACTTTCGAAAAGAACTGCAGATCCAGAAACACTACAAGTAGGGCTGAAATCACAGCCCCAGTTTTCATCACTAATTAGCTGCTCTGTCTAATACAATTGGTGTATCACATCAGTAACACTATTACAGCACTGTTGCATTATCCCAGAACCATATGCAAGCAGCTGCAGTGAAAATTATTGATCAAAATACCAAGTCAGCCATGCAAAACAAGAAAATTAATTTCATTAAAAATACCCAAAAATGTAGGGTATTTAGAATGCTGGCAGCCCCCTGTCGCCATTATCGGGGAGCGTCACTACATAACTACTACAGTTTTGGAAATTTCTTATATTGGAGAAAAACATTTAGAAGGCTTAATAACATTTCAAGGTTGCAGAACATATTTTTTGACAAATCTTATATTTATAAACAATTAGGTACATCTCCAACTTGGTCTTTTTATAAATTTACATTTGAAGGTGGAGCCTATATTCCTGATGCTGAATGCTAGCAAAGTTATCATTAATATTTAATATGAAGCAGTCAGGTTTTACTTGTGCTGACATATTCCATGGCATTTAGTTTTAGTGTTTGAGTTTTAAAATACTTATTTAAAATTTTACAGTGAAACCCCAGAAGCTCACCTCACACAACAGGAGTGCATATTTAGAAAGCAGTGTTGGGCTCTATATGTCTTATTGATGAAATCTAAAAAGATGTAAAAATCACATAACCCCATATTGTTCCTGGTTCCCATGTTTATTTGTGATTATCTTCTGTCATTTTATTTAGATCAGCACCTTCCTGCATCCTACTGACCATCTGTCTCTTAAGGTTATCATTGTTGCAATGATCCACCCATTGCAATTGCTCTCATCACATACAACAATTGTTTTCCTTGCCTTCCGGTTTCAACATAACTCTTTCATCACCAGTATTAGCCATCATCACCAGCTACCACATTTTAGCCATTGTTTCCTTCACCATTTTCCCTTGATGCTCACTTGGTATCATTATTTGTGCCGCTTTATTGTCCCCCAACATTTTTATATACATTTGAGACACTTGTCCAAAGTGAAATAACACCATGATATCATATATCCTGATGTCATGCAGTATTAATGAGCAGGATGCCACCATCTCTCTCTTATTCTTCACTGAAATGGTATATCTGCTATTATACAATGATTCCCATTAATATTCCAAAACATGCATGCTGATTGGCCAGCGTGCCCATTGTAAATCCCACAATATACAAACAGAAAGAAGGTCCGGTCACCCGGACTTTTTTCCATTGGTATAAAGTCCTCAAAATATATTTTTTTTAAACAACTAAAAAAAAAGAAAAAATGGAGCAACAGAGACTTTCTTTTCTCCATTGCTTCCATTTCAAAGCACTGATGTACTGGGTATGCATGGGATGCAAGTCCCATATGCATGCTCAGTACGTCAAAACAGGGAAGCAGTGTACCACAACCAGAATGCACCATTATACAAAGACATTATTTAAGAAAAGTAAGGTTTTTTTTCTTAAATAATGTCATTGTATAATAGCAATAACTGACTCCGTGGTTGTGGTATATTTAAATTTACTCATGGTTGGCTTTATTTAATCACTCAGGCTTCGCCCTAGTGATTAAACCACACCAACTGTGGGTAAATCTTCAATATCCAAAACCAACCTCCTGCACGAGGACTATTGCATGGCTCCAAATTCAAATAGGATCCAAAAAACATGTTGAGCCAGCAAACTGAGACCTGAAAAAGACATTAATTGATTATAATAGCATAAAAACAAGTAACCAGACCAGTTTCAGTGGGTAAAAAACACAGCCTTCATCAGTGTGAGCCAGAAAACTCAAATGCTACTGTTTAAATACATTTAAGTGCAAATCCATTGGTTCATTTTCAAAATTGCTCATTAAGGCCAGGTGGGAATAATCCACCTAACTTTACAATCCATTTCTTTTCTTTAGAATCTAAAATAGAATGCCATGCAGTTTTGTTAGATTTGTTACCCTTAACAACATCAATGATCATGAAAGTAAATGTTGCAGTTTTATGTGACAAACAATGTTTATAAAAAGCATTGTTAACTTTTTTATTTTTAATGTTACTTGCACGTTCAGAGATTCTCAGCCTGAGAGAACAAGATGTTTGTCCAATGTAAAAGGACCCGCAGGTGCATGTTGCCAAATAGACTAACCAGTCGCTGCTACAATTAGCAAAAAATTGGATGTCATAAACCATGGCACAATTTTTACTCGTAAATTGTTTAGATTTGGTTACTTTATCACAATTGATGCAGTGGCCACATGGGAAGCAGCCAATCAGAGGTTCACCAGTCAAGGTGGTTTGTTGTAAGTGAGCGAGCCCAGTGTCATGAGTATGTTTATAATGGTTAAAGCAAGATGCCAAGTTCTTACCTTTACGAAATGAAAACAGGCATCTGTCTGGTATTATGTTAGCTAGTTCTTGATCACATTATAATATGTTCCAGTGTCTATGTATGCTGTTGATTAATAAATCAGAATTCCTGGCATAAGTGGTTACAAACCTGATAGGTTGGAGTTCCTCCATGTTCTGTGGTTTGTAGGTTATCAAATCCTCCCTGTGAAGTGTGTTGACCCAATTGCTGGTTTGCAGAACATGTCCCATATGATATCCCCTGGATCTGAATCTGTTAGTCAGGTCCTGTCTGTGTTCTTGAAAAGAGGCTTCATGGGAACAAATCCGCCTCATTCTTATGAATTGAGATTTCGGGATATTTCTAGCGATGTGAGGAGGATGAAAGCTGGATGCATGGAGGACAGTATTGTATTTGGGGTACTTCCTGAAGACCTGTGTACTTAAAGTGTGGTCAGATTGTCTGTTGACCAGAACATCAAGAAAGGTGATAGTACTTACATGATAGTTTGCTGTAAATTGTAGACCCCATTTGTTGTCATTCAGGTAAGATATAAATTCAGCTAGATACTCCACATCTGCCCTCCATGCCATCCAGCAATCATCCAAATAACATCTCCAGATATCGATTTCATCCAAATAGATATTGTGGCTATTATCTCAATGAAGGCCATGAATAGGTCAGCATAGATGGGGGCAAAGGATGCCCCCATTGCTGTACCCTTAGTTTGCCAGTAGCAAGTGTCCTGATAAAAGAAGACGTTATTGGTAAGGACATGCTCTGCAAGACCTACCAGGAAAGAATTGAACTCTGGTTCATATAAACCAGCCACATTTAGCCAATGTGCCAGAGCTTCCAAACCTACCTTATGAGGAATGTTGGTATATAGAGCGCTGACATCAAGTGTGCACATTAGCCATCCTGGTTCCAACTATGTATCAGAAATGATTTGTAGAAATTCAGTAGTGTCCTGCAAATGGGAACGTACCCGTGATAATAAAGGCTTCAAATATTTGGTGAGGAATATAGATAGTGGTTCGTGATGTATCCCCTGCCTGACACAATAGGTCTACCTGGTGGATTAACTGGATCCTTGTGTATCTTGGGTAGAAAATAGATGTATTGATTGGCAGAGTCCTGAATTGTTAGCTGCTGCATCACGTTTATTGTAATGATACCTTCGTCCCTGGCAGTAGATAGAAAGTCATCAGTCTGTTTCTTAAATCTAAACGTGGGGTTGATTGTCATTTCTGAATAATAGCGTCTGTCCGAAAGTTGTCTCTTGGCCTCCTTGTCATAATCGGACCAATTCATGACTACTGCCACCCCACCTTTGTCAGCAGAAATGATGACTATATCCCTGTTGTTCTGTAATTCAATGATGGCCTGTTTCTCACTCAGTGACAAGTTATTGGGTCTGAAGCGAGTATCAGAGCCAGAATAATGCAGATCTTTGAGAATACTGCTCTGAAACTGGTGTACAATGGGATGCATGGGAGGAAGGTATCTTGATTTATGATATAAAAATTTATCATGATTATAATTACCATCCAAATCACCAAACTGCAGCTTAAGGTTTAGAATTCTGCAAAAAGACATAACATCTTGTGCCAGGACATCCTCAGATACCACAAAATCAGGGATAAAAGTAAGACCTTTATTGAGAATGGACAGGTGTGTGGGTGACAAAACAAAGTCTGATAAATTTAAAACATTTACATTTGCATTCTTGTTTATTTCTGCGTTGCTAATTTCAACAGACTTTGAATGTTGTTGATTTTTCCTGTGTTTCCTCCCCCCTCATTTATATTTTGTCCTAAAGGGACAAATCCCTGCATCCTTTTGGGGATCGGTGAATCTGATGCTAAGTGTATGTCACTGTCCATGCAAGATGATGGGTCATCAGTGGATGAACCATTGTCTGTCGTTCATTTCCTAAGAATGGACCTGGGCTTTTTTCTTTTTGGAGTTCTGGGTTGATTTGGTGTAAATCTAACATGTTTATTAGGGTTGCTAAAAGGGTTGGCACCCTGGTAATCAAGCTGATCACGCTGGAATTTTTTAATTTTTCTGATGTTGAGTTGCTCCTCAAGGTTGCTAAGATCAGTTGCCACCTTATTCAAATGTTTAGTAAAAAAACTGTCTCCCTCAAATTGTTGTACTTCATTGCACAATTCAGTGACTACATTGATCTCACGGTCAGTTACTCAATCATGGTACTTGGCCAAAGCCTCAACAAAAGACATGGTGGCCTGTTGTTGTATAGCTGCCCATTGACTATTTAACTCCTCATCAGCCTCACCCACATGGGGTTGTATTCTGATTCTAAGCCCTCTTGGTGTAATGCCTTTGGCCATATAGGCCTTGAAAAGCTTAGAGTGCCATACATTAGATCTTAACGATCTAAGATGCTTATGCAACTTATCAAAGGCTAGACCACAAGTGGACTCAGGCCCCAAAGGGTCACTGGTGTTGTCATTGCTTTTACTGGGACCCAGCCCAAATGCTCCAAGATCCTCTCTGTCTGCTGATAGACCCGAGACTAAACTGAGTAGATCCAAGCTGGTGCTTTATCAAAAATTGCTGATAGCAATAATAATAATAATGTTGATTGATCAACTCAGAAGAACAAAAAATCAACTATTTATAAAATATTGACAATGTATTTGTGTCCTTATAGATATTTGACAATAATAGCATTGATCCAAAAAATTGGGATTGCTACGTCAGTATCATAGGACCATGACCAATCTTTAGATAAAGGGACAATAATAGCCAGAGAAAGCAAGGGCCAAATACTGGCCAGTTTCAAAATTGCTATGTCCCTTCACAAAATCTGGGAAAGTAATGCCTAGGCACAAAACAAATCCTAGATCAGTTTGTGTTTAGTAAAAACTGAAAAAGACAAAAAGAGATCAAGGGACAAAACCTTGGGTCAGAATAAATGACCAGCGGCCAAGTGGGGCCCAGAGAATGAAACTTGTTGTGGAGAAATAGTCAAGGGAGTCAACCAACAACAATAGTCATATAATCAGTAATGTATTATCATGACCTGGGAGCAACAATGTAGCTCAAGACCAGTACAAAAAGCTCAGACAACCAAAGTGCCAACCAATGATTAAATGGGAAATATCCCAATTCAAAAAACAATTATTGAAAAAGCCTAGAACTCATAGGGCAACTAGCACCAAGCTCAATGATACATAAGCAGGCTAAGGTTATGTTCAAAAGTACAAAAGGTATAAGGAGTGTTGTGCCTAAAATGTACCATGAATGCTTATTTATAAAAGAACCCTGATTTAGTATGAATATCCTCACAAATTTGAGAAATATTATGAAGAAAGTCATATAAGACAGGGTAAACACAGCAGTCGATCCGAAATGGATCCAAAATAGTAATGCTGTGAAAGCTGGTACTGGATAAACAGTTATAAATGGGCTACAGTTATAATATAGCCAATGGCATAGTAAATTGAATAAATATTGTGCCTGCAACAAGCCTTGAATGCCTGACTACTGAAAAAGCATTAGAGAACACGAGAACATTAATGAACCCATAATAATGGCTTGTTTGTATCTAGTTCCCCATATACCTTATGCCATTGTCATACAGATATCTGACCAACAGGCTAGTAAACAATGAAAATCAAATGAAATAAACTGTTGATAAAAACGGACATACCTATCTATAAGACAGTTGGCCCTCTCAATCAAAAATAGTTAAATTACTGTATGAACAGTCAAAAAAGGAATTTGCAAAAACAAATTTGTCTTCAATGACCTTCTGGTCTTATAAGAAAACAAACTGGTATGAATTGGACCAACTTATGCAATCCGATATTAAATATTCAATCCTGACCAAACAGTTGATAAAATGCCAGAGAGCTTGCAAGAGCACACAAATACATGAACCTATTACACTGGCTTGTTGGTATCTAATTCCCCATATACCTTATGCCAAAGTCATATAAACATCAACCAGCTAGCCAAAGACAAAAATCAGATATAATTGTATATTGTGCATTTATAAGAAATGGACATTCCTATGCATAGAGTAGTTTGCCCCCTTCATCAAAAATAACTGTATTGCTATAGAAAATGATCAAAAAAGCATTTGTGGAAACAAAATAGTGTCCAACGATCTTCCGGTCGACTCAGAAAACAGACTGGTGTGAATTAAACAACCATTAGATAGTCCAATGTTGCATACTCAATCACAACCAAAAAGTTAGTTAAGTGCCGGAAAAAATCACATCTGACTCAGCCGTCTTGATGTAATGCTGTCGAACCTGATGACCGTAATGGCCTCTCTGGTGTTCATGAGGCAAAATTGGAATAATTCATCAAAATAGCAATAACATCCATCCATTAGTCATAAAAATCAGTACAGAATCACCGGATAACCAATTCACGAGAAGAAGATAGCCAAAAAGCTATACAAAACAAGTCCGTTCTGAAAACAGACAGTATGAGCGGTACGCTCAACAGCGGCTATTAGCACGAACAAGCTGTAATCCAAAAAGATGAAAATTGTTCCATATAAAGCAAAAACAGTACCTTTTGGATGCTCAAATAATTAAATATCAACATATAAGGTGCCAATGCTGCCATACGTTCGTTAGGCTGACACGCCAGGCTGCTACGAGCAACGTAGAATAAAGCTGATGTTTCCAAACGTATATCCCTGAAAAAATCCAGATATTGTGAAGGGAAGGTTTCCAAATGGTTGAAGTATAAACCAGACAGCTTGTTGGAGCAAGAAAATGAGCCAAAAATTGAGGAACAGTATATGGGACTGCAGAGACAATCTTACAGCCAGCATCAGGTTCACAGGCCCCCAGCAGGATGTAGTAAGCAATGCAACATCCAAAACCAACCTCCTGCATGAGGACTATCGCACAGCTCCAAATTCAAATAGGATCCAAAAAACATGTTGAGCCAGCAAACTGTGACCTGAAAAAGACATTTATTGATTATAATAGCATAAAAACAAATAACCAGACCGGTTTCGGCTGGTAAAAAACACAGCCTTCATCAGTGTGAGCCAGAAAAGTCAAATGCTACTGTTTAAATACATTTAAGTGCAACTCCATTGGTTCATTTTCAAAATTGCTCATTAAGGCCAGGTGGGAATAATCCACCTAACTTTACAATCCATTTATTTTCTTTAGAATCTAGAATAGAATGCCATCCAGTTTTGTTAGATTTGTTACCCTTAACAACATCAATGATCATGAAAGCAAATTTTGCAGTTTTATGTGACAAACAATGTTTATACAAAGCATTGTTAACTTTTTTATTTTTAATGTTACTTACATGTTCAGAGATTCTCAGCCTGAGAGGAAGAGATGTTTGTCCAATGTAAAAGGACCGGCAGGTGCATGTTGCCAAATAGACTAACCAGTCGCTGCTACAATTAGCAAAAAATTGGATGTCATAAACCATGGCACAATTTTTACTTGTAAATTGTTTAGATTTGGTTACTTTATCACAATTGATGCAGTGGCCACATGGGAAGCAGCCAATCAGAGGTTCACCAGTTAAGGTGGTTTGTTGTAAGTGAGCGTGCCCAGTGTCATGAGTATGTTTATAATGGTTAAAGCAAGATGCCAAGTTCTTACCTTTATGAAATGAAAACAGACATCTGTCTGGTATTATGTTAGCTAGTTCTTGATCACATTGTAATATGTTCCAGTGTCTATGTATGCTGTTGATTAATAAATCAGAATTCCTGGCATAAATGGTTACAAAGTTAAAAAAGAAAAGCCAGCACTAAACTCCTGGAATCAGGCAATCTTAATTTAATGTCCAAATTCAAGACAGCAACATAACATAAACGTACACCAACATGGTTGTACCGGTTTCGGTAAATCCTTCATCAGCAACCAAACATGATGCACAAAATAAAGACAAAAACTAACTTCCTGTTTTGCAACTTATATAAACTTCATATAGGAAGCATGGAGCGCCCTCTAGTGCATCAATAAAATAGTGCACTAGTTCAAAAATACATGAAATGTGTTACAAATTAACCCAGTTGTCCCAATTATATAAATGAGTATATAAACCCAAATATAACAACAAAATATAACAACAACTATATGAATTGGATGCCTCAAAAATGATCATTCAAGCCAGGGGAAAATAGAGCCCCTAGTTTGATGATCCACATTTTCTCTTTATAAGTGAGCTTATCATGTAGAACATGGGATTGTACATGTCTGTCCTTGATGTGATCAATGACCATAAAACAAAAATTGCCCATAGAGTGTTTAGAAATGTGTTTATATAATGAACTAGACCCCTTTTTGTTTTTAATATCACTAAGATGTTCCCCTATCCTAACTTTAAAAGGATGGGAAGTGTGTCCAACATAGAAAGCTCGACAATTGCACTGGGCCAAATAAATCACCCAAGATGTACTGCAATTGGCAAAACATAATATATCATAAACTTGTAGACAATTTTGTGAAGAAAAAGTCTGACATTTCAACACCCTAGGGCAGTAGGTACAATGACCACATGGATAGCATCCAAAAACAGGGCCTGTAAAAAGGTCAGCTTGAGTAATGGAACATGTATCTCTGTAATAAACCTTCTTGTAATGACTAAAAAGAGAGCCCAAAGACCGCCCTTTCCGAAATGAGTAATGACACTGGTCCCCTACATATTTCTCTAAGACATTATCCGATTTTAACAGATACCAATACTTACGGATAATGTTCATAAATCCAACTGTATTCCTCCCATAAGTTGTAACCAATCTAAACAAATCAGACTTGACATGATCCCGATTTTGATAGAATAATAAATCAGTTCTATCTTGCTGATTTGCAAAACGATTGGCCCTTGTGATGTCACCCCCTACATAACCCCTACTTTTAAACCTGGTGATAAGATCCCTCCTGTGATGGTCGTATGTGGAGGAACTGGAACAAATCCTTCTGACACGAAGGAATTGGGACTTGGGGATGTTCTTGATGACATGCTGGGGGTGGAAACTAGTGGCATGTAATAAGATATTGAATTGAGGAAATTTTCTAAATATCTCACTCTCAAGAGTGTTGGTGTCCATTCCTTTTACCAAAACATCCAAAAACATAATTTCAGATCTAGAAAATATCAACTTAAACTCAATCCCCCATATATTGCCATTTAGATACTCAAGGAATTCAAAAAAGGAATTCCTCACTAGCTCTCCACACCATCCAGCAGTCATCAAGATACCTCCTCCAAATATCCATCTTGTTAATATAGATATTGTGACTGATGTCATAAATTACCTGGTCCTCCACATACGCCATAAATAAGTCTACATAAATGGGGGCAAAAGAAGCCCCCATAGCAGTGCCCTGTGTCTGCCAAAAACATCTGTCCTTAAAAAAGAACACACTGTGAATCAGGACCTGTTCAGTCATGCATACCAAGAGGGTATTAAAACCAGGCTTATAGATATTAACCTTATCCAACCAATATTGCAGGGCCAAAAGTCCTGCCCAATGGGGAATACTGGTATATAGGGAGATGACATCCAAGGTGCATAAAATCCAATGAGACTCTAGTTGGGTCTCAGAGATAATGGATAGGAACTGTGTAGTATCTTGAATTCTAGAACGTATATGTGCCAAAAGTGGTTTTAGATATATTGTGAGGAATTCAGAAAGGCCTGACTGATACAATTGGTCTCCCGGGTGGCCTTGTAGAGTCTTTGTGGATCTTCGGGAGAAAATAGATATATTGCCTGCTAGGAAAATCAACCTTGAGTTGATGACACACTTCATCATTAATAATGCCCTCCTTTGTAGCCAAATCCAAAAACTTGTTGACATCTTTTTTAAATTGCAAAGTGGGATCCGCCTGCATTTCCTGATAATGATTATGGTTAGATAACTGACGATCAGCTTCAGCTTCATAGTCCTCCAGATCCTGGACCACCACTGCTCCACCCTTGCCCGCTGAAAGAACAACAATGTCTTTGTTGTTAATAATTTTCTCCAAACACATTCTCTGATTTTTGTTCAGATTATCTTTAAGCTTGTCCTGTTTATGTAAATACAAATGTAAATCCTTGAGGACAGCATTTTGAAATGTTTGGACAATGGGTTGCATAGGTGGCCTGAACCTAGAGGCACGGAAGCAAAATTCCCTAACCTCAGAGGCATCACAATCAGTCCCATAAAAAAAGCATTTCAAATTCAAATTTCGACAAAATTTAACCACATCTTCAGCAAAACGATGTTCTTGGACAAAAAACCCAGGGACAAAACTTAGTCCTTTATTCAATATATCAACTTGTTGGTCATCCAATACCACTGAGGAAATATTATGCACATTTTTATCATTGGATACTAAATCCTGGTCATCTGTTGAAGGATGTCCCCCAGCCCATCTGGGTTTGTGATGCTTCCTTCACCCTCGTCTCTGGGACTTACGCCTAAAGGGTTTTCTCCGATAAAGCCTCCGTCCAAATTATTCCTCTTGGAAACAGGAGAAATGCTGATATGAGTATCCTTCCATTCAGTATTGGAGGATGAGTCATCACCAGATGGCGTATACTCCCTGCTCCTTTTCTTCAGAATAGATTTAGGCCGAGTGACTCTCATTCTCTTAGATGAATCTATAGGCATATCAAATTTGACCCTAGGTCGCAAATCAAATGGCTTCCCCATGTCATAGTCCCCCATATCCCTATTAAATTTCTTGACCTTACTATCCTTCAAACCTTAATCCAAAGTTTCCAGTTCCTTGCCAAGTTTTCCAATATTATCTTTACAGCAAGGAAGTGCAGAAAACACCTCCACAGTTTTACTAATCTGCGATACATTGGCAATTTGCTGTTCAACCTTCCTCTAATAAAAGCTACTCAAAAAATCAACAAAAGTCATAGAAACATTTTGTTGGGCCTCGGCCCATTGTGTGAAAAGACATTCGTCCGGTTCAGCCACCATGGGTTGAATCCTAACCCTAAGTCCCCTAGGAACTATTTTTCTACATTGATAAGCCTGAAATAATTTTAAATGCCAAACATTTCTACGAAGAGAAATGAGGTCCTTGGTCAATTTAGCGAAAGCTAAATTGCAATCCTGAATGAGATCCCGGACACCCAGAACAACATCCCCTGAACCCAAAGCTAGGCCAAAAATACCCAGATCCTCAGTGTCTGAAGCCAAACCTTTAATTAAATTTGCTAATTCCATCCCTGGCCAAAAATGAACACAAATTCAGTATCCAATACAAAGATGTGTGTAACAAATGTGAAAAATATAGGTTCCACACTGAATATATTACATGAACAAATGGTTGGACAATCAGTATGCTAAATGCATAATTCATGTAACCAACCTTAAATCTTAAATACACTCCAAATTAGGTGAAACCATATGGCCACCTTATTATTATACTTCAAAAACCACAAGGGAACCATATATAATCACAGATATCAAAATATCAAAACTCAAGGCCCCAATAGAATACTATTATAGCCAACAAGCTTATAAAAAGCCTGAATTGAGCCTACAAAAAGATCACACTACGTAATCAAAAAGGGGCTATATATATTTATATATATATATATATATATATATATATATATATATATATATATATATATACATATTGAATCCCAAATATAAAAAACATATGAGTGTCCTTGGCCAGTGGTGAAAAAGCAAAAAAACAAAGAAATTTAAATTAATTAAATATGTTCAGGCTGTCCTGGTGTCTGGAATAATGAAATAAAAATGGTCCAAATCTGCTAATAATAAACCAAAAAAAAATTTTAAAACCAAAAAACTTTTTGGATGGACCAAATAAACCCTGCGGAAATAACCCCCAAGGTATGGTATATCACATAACATATACCATCAAAAAAGAAAAAAGAGAAAAGAAAAAAGAAAAAATTCTAAACCTACAAAAAGCCCAGAGACAAAAAAGGGGGGGCAAAAGACTTCCACCCTTGTAACCCACTAAATCCACACTACCAATTACGGAGAAGGGAAATAATGCATATAAGATGCATATCAAAGTACATGTAAACTCAAAAGCCCACCAACTTGACATATAATAAGCTGTTCAACCTGTAAAAAACTGTTATAGAGGCCAGCTTTTGGAAGTAAACCAAATGAAACTAACCAAAAATTGGGCCCACAACAACACTTATGTAAAAAATAAACTGAGACCTAAATACAGATCAGGACAGACATATAACATATCTGAAAGATATATACGGCTCATAACCTGTCCATATTAATAATAATGATGGCAATACATGACATAAGAATGCAAATATGTTTGAAAACAACCAACATATCAAGTTGAACAATTATCTAAACTTGTCATAGATATGATACCATACAAGATATCTAACAATTGACAAACATAAAATAATAAACATTGGTAGATACTTGCAAAAATATAGTCCTCAGGAAATGGGCTGCCAAACAAAAAAGAAAAAATGTGTCACTTTTAATCCTCAGTTCAAACGACCACAAGGTCCCAATATGAACCCAGATCCAACTGGGAACATCCAAACAGAAACTAAGGGCCTTGAAAAAGAACGAATCAGCATCCAAAACACTAAACGACCATCATTCCACCATATTATAGGGTGCTGCAAAGCTTTCTGATCCAAATATCCAACACCATCCAGGGGAAGCCATCAGCAAGAGACAAAAACCTTCAGTAAGTCCAAAACCTCCTCCTGCACGAACAGCTGGTGCACGGCTTAAAAAACCAAACCAAAGTTAAAAAAGAAAAGCCAGCACTAAACTCCTGGAATCAGGCAATCTTCATGTAATGTCCAAATTCAAGACAGCAACATAACATAACCGTACACCAACATGGTTGTACGGGTTTCGGTAAGTCCTTCATCAGCAACCAAACATGATGTACAAAATAAAGACAAAAACTAACTTCCTGTCTTGCAACTTATATAAACTTCATATAGGAAGCATGGAGCGCCCTCTAGTGCATCAATAAAATAGTGCACTAGTTCAAAAATACATTAAATGTGTTGCAAATGAACCCAGTTGTCCCAATTATATAAATGAGTATATAAACCCAAATATAACAACAAAAATATAACAACAACTATATGAATTGGATGCCTCAAAAATGATCATTCAAGCCAGGGGAAAATAGAGCCCCTAGTTTGATGATCCACATTCTCTCTTTATAAGTGAGCTTATCATGTAGAACATGGGATTGTACATGTCTGTCCTTGATGTGATCAATGAAATGTTGTTATATTTGGGTTTATATACTCATTTATATAATTGGGACAACTGGGTTCATTTGTAACACATTTCATGTATTTTTGAACTAGTGCACTATTTTATTGATGCACTAGAGGGCGCTCCATGCTTCCTATATGAAGTGTATATAAGTTGCAAGACAGGAAGTTAGTTTTTGTCTTTATTTTGTACATCGTGTTTGGTTGCTGATGAAGGATTTACCGAAACCGGTACAACCATGTTGGTGTACGGTTATGTTATGTTACTGTCTTGAATTTGGACATTAAATGAAGATTGCCTGATTCCAGGAGTTTAGTGCTGGCTTTTCTTTTTTAACTTTGGTTTGGTTTTTTAAGCCGTGCACCAGCCGTTCATGCAGGAGGAGGTTTTGGACTTACTGAAGGTTTTTGTGTCTTGCTGATGGCTTCCCCTGGATGGTGTCGGATATTTGGATCCGAAAGCTTTAGAGCGCCCTATAATACGGTGGAATGATGGTCGTTTGGTGTTTTGGATGCTGATTCTTCCTTTTTCAAGGCCCTTAGTTTCTGTTTGGATGTTCCCAGCTGGATCTGGGTTCATATTGGGACCTTGTGGTCATTTGAACTGAGGAATAAAAGTGACACATTTTTTCTTTGGCAGCACATTTCATGAGGACTATATTTTTGCAAGTATCTACCAATGTTTATTATTTTATGTTTGTCAATTGTTAGATATCTTGTATGGTATCATATCTAGGACAAGTTTAGATAATTGTTCAACCTGATATGTTGGTTGTTTTCAAACATATTTGCATTCTTATGTCATGTATTGCCATCATTATTATTAATATGGACAGGTTATGAGCCGTATATATCTTTCAGATATGTTATATGTCTATCCTTCTGATCTGTATTTAGGCCTCAGTTTATTTTTTACATAAGTGTTGATCTGGGCCAAATTTTTGGTTGTTTCATTTGGTTTACTTCCAAAAGCTGGCCTCTGTAACAGTTCTTTACAGGTTGAACAGCTTATTATATGTAAAGTTGGTGGGCTTTTGAGTTTACATGTACTTTGATATGCATTTTATATGCATTATTTCCCTTCTCTGTAATTGGTAGTGTGGATTTAGTGGGTTACAAGGGTGGAAGTCATTTGCCCCCCCCCCCCCTTTTTGTCTCTGGGCTTTTTGTAGGTTTAGAATTTGTTCTTTTTTCTTTTCTCTTTTTTCTTTTTTGATGGTATATGTTATGTGATATACCATACCTTGGGGGTTATTTCTGCAGGGTTTATTTGGTCCATCCAAAAAGTTTTTTGGTTTTAAAAAAATTTTTTGGTTTATTATTAGCAGATTTGGACCATTTTTATTTCATTATTCCGGACACCAGGACAGCCCTTCTGAACAGATTTAATTTATTTAAATTTCTTTGTTTTTTTGCTTTTTTACCACTGGCCAAGGACACTCATATGTTTTTTTATATTTGGGATATAATATGTATATATATATATATATATATATATATATATATATATATATATATAGCCCCTTTTTGATTACGTAGTGTGAGCTTTTCATAGGCTCAATTCAGGCTTTTTATAAGCTTGTTGGCTATAATAATATTCTATTGGGGCCTTGAGTTTTGATATTTTGATATATGTGATTATATATGGTTCCCTTGTGGTTTTGAAGTATAATAATAAGGTGGCCATATGGTTTCACCTAATTTGGAGTATATTTAAGATTTAAGGTTGGTTACATGAATTATGCATTTAGCATACTGATTGTCCAACCATTTGTTCATGTAATATATTCAGTGTGGAACCTATATTTTTCACATTTGTTACACATATCTTTGTATTGGATACTGAATTTGTGTTCATTTTTGGCCAGGGATGGAATTATCAAATTTAATTAAAGGTTTGGCTTCAGACACTGAGGATCTGGGTATTTTGGCCTAGCTTCGGGTTCAGGGGATGTTGTTCCGGGTGTCTGGGATCTCATTCAGGACTGCAATTTAGCTTTCACTAAATTGGCCAAGGACCTCATTTCTCTTTGTAAAAATGTTTGTCATTTAAAATTATTTCAGGCTTATCAATGTAGAAAAATAGTTCCTAGGGGACTTAGGGTTAGGATTCAACCCATGGTGGCTGAACCGGATGAATGTCTTTTCACACAATGGGCTGAGGCCCAACAAAATGTTTCTATGACTTTTGTTGATCTTTTGAGTAGCTTTTATGAGAGGAAGGTTGAACAGCAAATTGCCAATGTATCGCAGATTACTAAAACTGTGGAGGTGTTTTCTGCACTTACTTGCTATAAAGATAATATTGGAAAACTTGGCAAGGAATTGGCAACTTTGGATTTAGGTTTGAAGGATAGGAAGGTCAAGAAATTTAATAGGGATGTGGGGGACTATGACAGGGGGAAGCCATTTGATTTGCGACCTAGGGTCAAATTTGATATGCCTATAGATTCATCTAAGAGAATGAGAGTCACTCAGCCTAAATCTATTCTGAAGAAAAGGAGCAGGGAGTCTATGCCATATGGTGATGACTCATCCTCCAATACTGAACTGGAGGATACTCATATCAGCATTTCTCCTGTTTCCAAGAGGAATAATTTGGACAGAGGCTTTTTCGGAAAGAACCCTTTAGGCGTAAGTCCCAGAGACGAGGGGGGAGGAAGCATCACAAACCCAGATGGGCTGGGGGACATCCTTCAACAGATGACCAGGATTTAGTATCCAATGTTAATAATGTGCATAATATTTCCTCAGTGGTATTGGATGACCAACAAGTTGATATATTGAATAAAGGACTAAGTTTTGTCCCTGGGTTTTTTGTCCAAGAACATCGTTTTGCTGAAGATGTGGTTAAATTTTGTCGAAATTTGAATTTGAAATGCTTTTTTCATGGGACTGATTGTGATGCCTCTGAGGTTAGGGAATTTTGCTTCCATGCCTCCAGGTTCAGGCCACCTATGCAACCCCTTGTCCAAACATTTCAAAATGCTGTCCTCAAGGATTTACATTTGCATTTACATAAACAGGACAAGCTTAAAGATAATCTGAACAAAAATCAGAGAATGTGTTTAGAGAAACTGATTAACAACAAAGACATTGTTGTTCTTTCAGCGGACAAGGGTGGAGCAGTGGTGGTCCAGGATCTGGGGGACTATGAAGCTGAAGCTGATCGTCAATTATCTAACCATAATCATTATCAGGAAATGCAGGCTGATCCCACTTTGCAATTTAAAAAGGATGTCGACAAGTTTTTGGATTTGGCTACAGAGGAGGGCATTATTAATGATGAAGTGTGTCATCAAATCAAGGTTGATTTTCCTAGTAGGCAATATATCTATTTTCTCCTGAAGATCCACAAAGACCCTACAAGGCTGCCCGGGAGACCGATTGTATCAGGCAGGGGTTCCCTTACGGAACCCCTTTCTGAATTCCTAACAATATATCTAAAACCACTTTTGGCACATATACGTTTTAGAATTCAAGATACTACACAGTTCCTATCTATTATCTCTGAGACCCAACTAGAGTCCCATTGGATTTTATGCACCTTGGATGTCACCTCCCTATATACCAGTATTCCCCATTGGGCAGGACTTTTGGCCCTGCAATATTGGTTGGATAAGGTCAATATCTATAAGCCTGGTTTTACTACCCTCTTGATATGCATAACTGAACAGGTCCTGATTCACAATGTGTTCTTTTTTAAGGACAGATGTTTTTGGCAGACACAGGGCACTGCTATGGGGGCTTCTTTTGCCCCCATTTATGCAGACTTATTTATGGCGTATGTGGAGGACCAGGTAATTTATGACATCAGTCACAATATCAATATTAACGAGATGGATATTTGGAGGCGGTATCTTGATGACTGCTGGATGGTGTGGAGAGCTAGTGAGGAATTCCTTTTTGAATTCCTTGAGTATCTAAATGGCAATATATGGGGGACTGAGTTTAAGTTGACATTTTCTAGATCTGAAATTACATTTTTGGATGTTTTGGTAAAAAGAACGGACACCAACAATCTTGAGAGTGAGATATTTAGAAAATTTCCTCAATTCAATACCTTATTACATGCCACTAGTTTCCACCCCCAGCATGTCACCAAGAACATCCCCAAGTCCCAATTCCTTCGTGTCAGAAGGATTTGTTCCAGTTCCTCCACATACGACCATCACAGAATGGATCTTATCACCAGGTTTAAAAGTAGGGGTTATGTAGGGGGTGACATCACGAGGGCCAATCGTTTTGCAAATCAGCAAGATAGATCTGATTTATTATTCTATCAAAATCGGGATCATGTCAAGTCTGATTTGCTTTGATTAGTTACAACCTATGGGAGGAATACAGTTGGATTTATGAACATTATCCGTAAGTCAATACTGTATCTGTTAAAATCGGATAATGTCTTAGAGAAATATGTAGGGGACTGGTGTCATTACTCATTTCGGAAAGGGCGGTCTTTGGGCTCTCTTTTTAGTCATTACAAGAAGGTTTATTACAGAGATACATGTTCCATTACTCAAGCTCACTTTTTTACAGGCCCTGTTTTTGGATGCTATCCATGTGGTCATTGTACCTACTGCCCTAGGGTGTTGAAATGTCTGACTTTTTCTTCACAAAATTGTCCAAAAGTTTATGATATATTATGTTTTGCCAGTTGCAATACATCTTGGGTGATTTATTTGGCCCAGTGCGATTGTCGAGCTTTCTATGTTGGACAAACTTCCCGTCCTTTTAAAGTTAGGATAGGGGAACATCTTAGTGATATTAAAAACAAAAAGGGGTCCAGTTCATTATATAAACACATTTCTAAACACCCTATGGGCAATTTTTGTTTTATGGTCATTGATCACATCAAGGACAGACATGTACAATCCCATGTTCTACATGATAAGCTCACTTATAAAGAGAAAATGTGGATCATCAAACTAGGGGCTCTATTTTCCCCTGGCTTGAATGATCATTTTTGAGGCATCCAATTCATATAGTTGTTGTTATATTTTTGTTGTTATATTTGGGTTTATATACTTATTTATATAATTGAGACAACTGGGTTCATTTGTAACACATTTCATGTATTTTTGAACTAGTGCACTATTTTATTGATGCACTAGAGGGCGCTCCATGCTTCCTATATGAAGTTTATATAAGTTGCAAGACAGGAAGTTAGTTTTTGTCTTTATTTTGTACATCATGTTTGGTTGCTGATGAAAGATTTACCAAAACCGGTACAACCATGTTGGTGTACGGTTATGTTATGTTGCTGTCTTGCATTTGGACATTAAATGAAGATTGCCTGATTCCAGGAGTTTAGTGCTGGCTTTTCTTTTTTAACTTTGTAACCACTTATGCCAGGAATTCTGATTTATTAATCAACAGCATACATAGACACTGGAACATATTACAATGTGATCAAGAACTAGCTAACATAATACCAGACAGATGCCTGTTTTCATTTCATAAGGGTAAGGACTTGGCATCTTGCTTTAACCATTATAAACATACTCATGACACTGGGCACGCTCACTTACAACAAACCACCTTGACTGGTGAACCTCTGATTGGCTGCTTCCCATGTGGCCACTGCATCAATTGTGATAACGTAACCAAATCTAAACAATTTACGAGTAAAAATTGTGCCATGGTTTATGACATCCAATTTTTTGCTAATTGTAGCAGCGACTGGTTAGTCTATTTGGCAACATGCACCTGCGGGTCCTTTTACATTGGACAAACATCTCGTCCTCTCAGGCTGAGAATCTCTGAACATGTAAGTAACATTAAAAATAAAAAAGTTAATGCTTTGTATAAACATTGTTTGTCACATAAAACTGCAAAATGTACTTTCATGATCATTGATGTTGTTAAGGGTAACAAATCTAATAAAACTGGATGGCATTCTATTCTAGATTCTAAAGAAAAGAAATGGATTGTAAAGTTAGGTGGATTATTCCCACCTGGCCTTAATGAGCAATTTTGAAAATGAACCATTGGAGTTGCACTTAAATGTATTTAAACAGTAGCATTTGACTTTTCTGGCTCACACTGATGAAGGCTGTGTTTTTTAACAGCCGAAACCGGTCTGGTTACTTGTTTTTATGCTCTTATAATCAATAAATGTCTTTTTCAGGTCACACTTTGCTGGCTCAACATGTTTTTTAAATCTTCAATATACCGAACCACATCGTCAGTTATTGCTTTAATAGTGAGGTCTGTTTAGAGACACTACTAGAACTTACACCATAGACATTAGGACTGCTGTAGACTTTCAATAGCTGATAATCCCTCCTACACTATCATAAAAAAATGCATCCTTCTGTTAATCCA
Source organism: Protopterus annectens (assembly GCF_019279795.1). Taxonomy (NCBI): domain Eukaryota; kingdom Metazoa; phylum Chordata; order Ceratodontiformes; family Protopteridae; genus Protopterus; species Protopterus annectens. The sequence continues at coordinate 379,903,280 of NC_056742.1, forward strand.
CTTCTTTCCTGCCATGAAAGATTGCAGACATTTCTATCTTTCTTCTCTTTTTCTGTCTTTGATATTCTTTTCTATATCATTCTGCCTTCTTCTGAATGTTTTAATTGTACTTTATTTATTTATTTATTTTTAATTACGCTCTTTTCATTTCAATTGTTTGTTAACTGGACAAGCCCACTGGACACACGTGTCCATTTTCATGGATGACTTGTAAGCACAATGTAGTTTAATGACTTGCATAAAGCTCATTAACAACTTGTTAGTTTGTTGTGGTAACTGTCAGCACAGCTCTTCACTTTTTTCCGTTACTAGTTTCCTTCTAAACCTTACCTTTCAAGAATACTTTTAGATTTTTCATGGTAAGCATTTACTTGTAAATATCTCTTAAAATTTAGCAGTCATTTCTTAAAATCTGGCTTGCAAAATCTTTGTGGGCTGCATTTTTGTTCATTGACATAGACTTCTGCCTTGGCTTGTCCAGAAAGGATTGTAGTTTTCTACAGAACAGTTTTAGAGCCAAGTGTCTTGTCTTTCCTGTTCATTCCATTGTAGACAGTTCTCTTTGTCATTTGTCAGGCTTTTTTATACGTCTATGCCTGCTACATTCCACTACTCTTTCATTTCATGGAGTTCTCTCACACTCTTTTCTTTTGCTATGCATTCTATTTTAAGGCTACAGGAATATATTCTGTCTCCATTCTTCCTTGATGACTTATTTCCTTTCAGTCCTTTACTAATTATAGATTTTTACTGCACTTTTAGTATTTGTGCTGTGTGTGTGTCCATTTTTCTTGAAGGTATCCAATCATATGGAAGAATTTAGTAGTATTTTTATGATGGATATGTATATATATATATATATATATATATATATATATATATATATATATATATATATATGTATATATATATGTATATATGTATATATATATATATATATATATATATATATATATATACACACACACAAACACACACACACATATATATTATATCTATACATCTATCTGTATGTATATATATATATATATATATATATATATATATATATATATATATGTGTGTGTGTGTGTGTGTGTGTGTGTGTGTAGATATATATATATATATATATATATATATATATATATATATATATATATATATATTTATACGGCGTTCGAAAGACATGCGTAAATGGGCGTGCCATCGTTGAAGGTTGAGCGTCGAGCTGGCACCTCGACATTCATCAAAATCTACTGCCAATCATTAGTGGACCGGAGTTCCGCTGTGGCGACCCCTGACCGGGAAAAGCCGAAAGACAACAACAAATATATATATATATATATATATATATATATATATATATATATATATATATATATAAACACATGATCAAAGACAGACACTCACATACATATATGGATTCCATTCATAAAACTGAAAGTCCTCAATGCAGACACTCAAAACATTGACCTAAAATAATGGAAAATAAAAACAAATGAAAAGCACACTATATGCAGGGAGGCAAGAAAAACTTTAGCCCAACCCCCCCAGCTAATTATATATATATATCAACTCTATGACCACACCCTAGTGGAGAAAGGGCAAAAAAACCACTCCACTTTATTGCAGTCTCTGGCAATTGCTAAGATAGCTGTTTGATATAGTTGATTTTTGACCTTTTTGGATCGATGTTTTGAGTGTCACTATTGACAGATATAAGGGTAGAGGGATAGATAGATAGATAGATAGATAGATAGATAGATAGATAGAAACAGAGATAGAGATATATTGTATATATACATGAATAAACTTTATGAAATGAACATATATATATATATATATATATATATATATATATATATATATATATATATGTATATGGGTATACTTGATATGGTCGACAGATCATATGGTCAAAACTCACCCTGGAGATGATATATATAGTTGGGGGGGTGGGAGGCAAAGCCCCCCCACCCATATTCATTTAGAATGTTTAACTCTTGAAAGCTCATAATCTTGAAATTCAAAATACTGAAGCCAAAATCTTGAAAGTTCAGAATACTGAAAACTCAAAATACTAAATTTCATAATACTGAAAAGAACTACAGGATAGTAACACTTACTATATGCCACCAAAAGTACATAGAGAAACAAATAAAAGACAAAGTATATTAATTTACTCAAACTATTAGCAGGGGGCAATCCCCCCCTGCACCCTCCATGTGGGGGGGCAGCATCCCCCACACCCCCTGCTACTTAAATATATCAACTCAAGATCGCACTTTACTACACTAAGATGAGTTATGTTGTTGTATAGCAAATTAAAAGGGAACATGACTAAGGTTACAACAGGCACTCATGAAGCACGTAATGCTATGTTTGCTGTTTTCTTCTGTGGAGTGCAATCTTGCAGGTGATATATTTAAATAGCAGGGGGTGTTGGAGGCACAGGCCCCCCTTGGTGTACTCTGTTTTTTCAATATTATGAAATTCAGTATTTTGTGTTTTCAGTATTTTGAACTTTCAAAATTTTGGCTTCAGTATATTGAATTTCAAGATTATGAGCTTTCAAGATTTAGAAATGGACCCATATATAGATATATATATATATATATATATATATATATATATATATATATATATATATATATAGATGCACACACACACACACACACACACACACACACACACACACACACATACACACACACTAATGATATCAAACTTGTTTTTAAGCTCTGTGTTTCCAAAGTATAGCCAAACAATCCACGTATGAACTGATTAGCTCAGAAAAGGAATTAACCATGTTATGTCTACAGCTAGTACGGTATGGCTTTATTGGCCTGAATGTACGATAATGACTTAAAAAGTAATCAGTCATGGGTATTCAGAAGCCATGTAGGTGAAATACTGGTATGTCCTTCAAGAGTCATTTGTACATATCCCATGGGTCTCCCTACAGCAGGTTTAAGGTATTAAACAGTGAAGACTCCAGCTTGGCTGGGTGTTTCTTGTAGTTTTTACTAAATTGATTGCCTGCATGACCTTTTCACTCTTTGGTTTTGTTATTACTTTGGGATATTTTTCTGGCACCTTTATATTTTCGGACAATAGGCTTGTTTCCAATTTTAATAGAACTACCTATTTATGCTGTACTAACCACCTCAAAAAAAAGGTGAAATATTCCTGTCTACTACTAGTGGGGATTAGGTTTATTGGCCTGAATGCAAAGTAAAACAGTAAAAAAAAATGAACAGACCTGAGTATTCAATAGCCATGTAACTAAACTACTGCTATTTTGTTCAAGGGCATTTGCATATATCCCATAGGCCTCAACTGCAGGAGATATACTGTATTATGTCCTGAAAACTCGTGTCTTTCTTTTTTTATGTAAATTTGTATTGATATTAACAATACCATGGAAAAAGAGATGCAGTTAAGTCTTAAACAAATAAACAAAGCAGGTAACAATTAATCAGCTCAGCAATTTCCATTAATATTCATCAACTGATTGATAACAGTAATTGTTTACTATGTTATTATAAACCTGACAAATTTATATCAATGAAATATCAAACTAAACAGCCCCCAACCCCTTTAAGAGCCTTGCCCACAGATTTATAATATTCCAACACCCTTCTCCACTGAGGAGGAAGATTGTCCAACATATTACTTGATTTTTAAGAATAAAAGACATCCCCTAGATGGTATCTTAAAGAATTTTCTAGCTAACCCACTGACATCTAACTTTTAGCCTTCCAATGCAAGGCGCTCAGCAGCTTTACAATACTAACAAACACTGATTTCAACTCTAGGACCACTGTGGTAGTGGAACTGACTATGGGAAATAGCCAAAATAACCAGAAATCACTGCCCAGCTCCAGAGACGTACTAAAAATATCTGTCAGTTTTCCCTAATAATAATTAGCAGCATACTGATATTTTTGGATGTGACAAAAAACATGTGAATATTATCTGACCATTGTTTAAAACATCTCAAACACGTTAACCTTCAAGTTACAACCATCCCAAAGCCTGCTTAGGGTAGGACACCATCTATGCAGTATCCGCAATTGCTGCTCATGAAATTTGGATAATTTCCTCAGCTAATAAGAAGCTTTCCAAATCAAATCCAGTTGCTCAAGAAAAAAATCAATACCCTCCTGTTTCCTCCACTACCCTGCAATATGACACTTTAATGCTGCCAGTTTACAATGCCATAAATCCTCATGAGTCAAACTAGATCTACTGTTAGAAATCTTCTTCCATTTCTTTCAGGGTAGTGTATTTCTCTGTTGCTCTGGAGCTAAGATATGCTTAAATAGATCCTTGTAACTGTTCCTAGACAAACCATTCTTGTGGTTTGTAATGAAAGGAGGTACTGCCAGCACAGCCAGCTGGAATTTTGTAAATAATTATGTTATTTGTGAATATCAAACTAATTTATATAAGATACTTCTGTTACAAATATAATAGAACTGCATGTCATGTGTATGTCAAACTGCTTTGTACAAATGTTTGTGTTGAAAAGGTATTTGTAAAGTGCTTGTTTGAAATGCAACAACAGTGTTCCTTGCTGGAGAAAATAGAAACGTACATGCACTATTGTAACTCTTTAAATGTATATGTTAACAGAGGAAACTGCAGGGTTAACCTCAGTCCAGCAAACTTTAGAAAGATATCTGAAATTAAATTAATTTATAGGCTAGGCCATAAAGATGTTCAATGTAGCTAGAGACGCAAAGTCTCTACCAGGAAGCTTTCTGTATTGTCTTTGGGGTGAACTAATTGCTACTTTGGAAGCATGAAGGAATGCAGTTGCTTTATGACTTCCAGCACCTGCCAAAGATATAAGCAAAAGCCCTTGTCTGGGTATTTTTACAGGTAGATGCTAAATACTGCCAGCTGCTAGCAATGGGGATTTGCATGAGAACTAGAAGTCAGATGACTAGAAATGATGTCATTCTGCAAGCTATCCCATTAGTAATATTTCAAATATTATTTTGAAAAGTCTCTGAGTGAGACAGAGCATTCTGCATTCTGTCTTGGACCTGACAACAACAAGAACCATTCACCACATCTGCCTTGCTCTAAGTAAGTTATTAGGGTATTGTAACTCTCTTAGATATAGTCAGAAATATAGCAAAACTTGGTTTAGATTTTGTTTTTCTTTATTTGTGTAAGCCTGTACTGCAATGTTATTTTAAATATTCCCTGTGGTTTTGAACTCTGATGTCACTGTGAATATATATTTAGTATTGTTTTATTCTTTTATTATTTATTATTAAATATATTTACACCTTTCATTGTGGCTGATCTATGTAGAGATATTTAAGTTATTTGGTGACACCGTGTGTGCCATTCTTAATAGCCTTGCTCTTGGTCAAACTACCATTTGTATTAGTATTAATATTACACAGTAAAACTTGGACCCCTTTGTTAAGGGCCCTAAAGTAGCTGATAAGGAGTAACTGGTGGCAGTAATAACTACCTTATAGTCTGGGCAGAAGGGGCATAGCTAGTAAACCTGTGCCAGCATTTCCCAGCTCTGTGTGTGTGTGTGTGTGTGTGTGTGTGTGTGTGTGTGTGTGTGTGTGTGTGTGTGTGTGTGTGTGTGTGTGTGTGTGTGCATGTGAGTGTGTGTGTGTGTGTGTGTCTGTGTAAATCAAAAGTCAAAGAGTGTGTGTGTCAGCTACTTGGGCAGGGATACAAAGCATTGGTTGAACACAGAGAGTGCTAGAGGTTTTGGCTTGCTCACTCAGCTGAGATCTCAACTCTATAGCTGTGTCAGTGGGGAGTCTTATTAGGGATCTGGAGAAACAGGGAGAAATCAACCCTGGACTGACTGTGGTCTCTGTGTGCTCTTAAGGGGAAGTGCACTTGATGCAGAGAGCTGCATCTAGAAATACTGTATGTGTACCTGTTATCCTCCCAGTGAACAATTCCCCACAGGTGCCAGTAGTGAGAACTGAGGCTCCTTGATTACTGGTCCGGTGGAGGGTCATCACATGGTGATAAATCAAACTCCCATCTAATAGTTTCAAAACTTCACCAAGATTCTTCAAAGTAGTGTGGCATGGCTGAGACCAATTAAAAATCTCTGTAGTAGCCCACCTTTCAATTACCTTACTACCAAAAATTCTACATTCTTTGGGATTATTCCAAATGCCAACTGAGGGGGCCTCTACCCCAGGTGAAGCCCTCTACTGATATAACCCCTGAGCAAATTTGAAGTAACCACTCCTTGAGTATGATATACTGCAAACTGAACATTAGATGACCATGATAGGGAATTTAAATTAGGGGCATGCAGCCAATGTCTTATCAGCTGATGAAACTGAAAGCTGAAAGCATACTTAGGGAGATATGGGCCTATATGCCTTTCATAGTGTGGGGGCATATAAGCCAGGGTAGCTGCTATTTTTCTATTCTGCCTACCCAAGGTTGCATCAGCAATATCCCTTTGTATACCTAACCACAATGACTGACCTATTGAAAAAGAGCAGAATCATCATCTGGACTGCCCTGATCTTGCCTAAAATAGTTGAAAATCTATTTAGTCTTGGTAACATGGAACTCATCTTTGTTGCTTGTTCTCATAAATTAGTATCTTCCATATCCCCTACAAAGCACTACGAACTGAGCCTAAGACAGGTGGCACATAATACAAGTGGGAAAAATAACCCTTCTATGTCACTGTGAAATTGCCCTCCACAGAAAACAAACAAACAATTTAGAAGGATTGCAGATCAGCCCAGGGACTTTTACAAAAGAGTGGAAAATTTGAATAGCCTTGCCTAAACTTCCCAGCAGATGTGCATTCAACAAAGCACAACCATCCACAAGTAATAAAAACTTATGGATACAGCCATCCAGGTAGCTTTAAGCACCTAAAACCTTTCTTACCTTAAATGCCAGCTCTTCAATTACTAATAGAAAAAGTGACAGAGAGAATACACACCCCTGCCTGTATTTCTCAACCTCTTGGCACAAGAAATCTGGATGAAGCCAAAACTAATGGGAGGACAACAGCCCAAAAATAGGAACAGATTTTAAATTTTGATCTTAGAAACTTAAAAAGTGGCTAGAATAACAGGATACATATTAGCATGCAATTTCTGATGGATACGATGCCTGAATCTCAAATATATGTCATTATTTAGTGATGGCAATCCTTGGCCATTTATCAGAAAACCACAAATTTTATGGGGAATACACCAAAATTATGAGGCATAAATCTGGACAATTGAGAGGTATGCCCCTGTTTGGTGACTGCACTAATGCCACCAGGGCTGAGAGATCCCCTTTTACCTGAACCTTGAATGTCAGTGAAGAGTATAATCCCTTTATACAGTTAATAAATGGTGGACCACAAGCTCAGTCTTGCAGGACCTGAAACAGAAAATTCCATTTCATCAAATTGAATGCATTTCTAATATCAAAAAGCAGTATTCTTTAATAGAACCATACCTATGGAGAAACATCGGTAACTGCCACCAGTTGTTAGAAACCTCCTGCCTCTTAAAAAAGACATTCTGGCCTTTAGCCAATAGGCTGTGCAAAACACATTCAAGCCTAGGGGCCAGAACTTTTGCAAAAATTTTGGTGTACTCATTAATTAAAGATATAGATCTAAAATCACCCAGTGTGAAGTTAATTCCTTTACCTTGGGAATGAGAGTGATTATAGCCTGGTCACCAGAAGGATGTGATTGGCAGTCAGTGAAAGCTGAATTAAAAACCATGGTCAATCTCCTAGACAGAACATCACCCCCCCCCCATTCATATAATTCAATATGAAAACTATCTATCCCTGAGGCCTTCTCACCTTTGTCTAGAAATTGCCCTTCCCACCTATTCCACAGAAAAGGGTTTGTCCAACCACTCTTTCTCATTTGATAAAAGTTAGCAGTTTTCTGCTTCCCAAACAGTTCCATCTATAGGACATCTCTATTGTCTTTGAAGAATGCAAAGAAATAAAAAAATCCTGCTACCTTTCTCAAAGTAAGCCATCCCGAGAAATAACCTCTCCTAAATCATTCCTAACTCCTGATACCCACAACTGCTGACAGAGTTGCTTGAACACCCACAAAATCCATTTAGGATCCCCTTTGCCTCTCACCCACCATAGTTGTCCACTGTGCAGAAGTTCTGCTTCAGCTTTTGATGTTTTCTATAGAGTGAGCTCTGTTGACAAACAAAATTCTAAGACCTTCAAGCACTGTACCCCACCAGAATCAACCAGGTGCCCCCTCTTCTGGCCCAAACAGTCATCTACCTTGTATCACTGGAGACCCTCTGCCTCCATCAAGTCTGCTCTAATCCTTACATCCCTCTCACTAAGCAAAGCTACTATCCAGCTCCTGAGGGGAACTGCGTCTGATTACTTCAGAAATTATAGTTCTTAGAAATTATTTATCTCTTTGTGGACCAATGGAAGTAGGCCCATCTCTGCTTGCTAACTTTGCTGTCTTTTGAGGCTAGAAAGGTATTTAAAATTAACTGAGCATGATCTGATAAATTACATTCCATAATATGGAGTGACTGAATCCTATCCTCTCATCCACTCCATGATGAATAACAAATCTATTCTACTACTCTTGAGACACCAAATTCCTTAAAAGGGTGGAACTACTTCAGAGGGGTGAAATACTATCCATACATCAATTCAGCCCTCCTGAGCCATCAATGATTTCAACTGAGTTTGACTCTTGGTATGTTCCTCCTTCTTCTGATAGAGTCTATCTGCTTAAGCATCCAGTACAATATTAAAATCACCTGCCAACAAACAAAAGTTGTTTGGGTCAAATAAATCCTGCCAGACTGAGAAAAAATTTTCAAAGAAACCTACATCATCGTTATTGGGTCATACATATTATCTATTACCCATGATTCACCTTTAATAGTTTCATTCCAGATTAAATATCTCTCTCAACCAATAACTAGGGTAGTCTGTGTCACCACTGTTAAATGTTTATGAAACATCATATATATATATATATATATGTGTGTGTGTGTGTGTGTGTGTGTGTGTGTGTGTGTGTGTGTGTGTGTACCACATTACAAAATGCTTATCCAGTCTCCATTGTGTACCCCACATCACAGTTAACTGCTAGAAAAAGCCCCAACAATATAATAATGAAGTGTAACAATAAAATATGGAAAGAAAACACAGCCAGGTCTTAGGGACATCTGACAAGCTTTTGTCCAGATTATCAAGGCCCTCAGTATGCCAGCAATTTTCATCTGTTGAGTCTGATTACCCAGAAAATATCTCAAACCAAGATTTCTCTCTTGTGGAATATGGAGATTTTCTATGGGATCTATTCAACTGCCAACTGTCAAGTCCATTGAAACCTGGTGAATTGCCAGTACAGAGTCTACAATAGTTTGATTTACCAATAGCCAGTGCCTTCTGAGCAGCCAGGCTTCATTACTTGAAAATAAAGTCTTTCTTTGTTAATTTCTAGATACTTTGCTCTTTAGGCTCTGCTCTGGGACTTTTAAATTTGGATTATTTCCCTCTTGCATATCACCACCATTTTTTGAGGCAGAGAGCACCCTCGGTACCTTAAATTTATTATGTAAGGGAGATTTAATTGGCAAAAAGGGCCATTGTCTTTTCTTGTGAGCCTGTTCCCATTCCATCTCTCCTTCTGACCAATGACCATCAGTCTCAACCTCCTTCCCTTGCACCAGGGCTAATTGGGATTTAACTCCCTGTGTATACTGATGTGCTTTGCTTTTGTTGTGCCACTGAGCTCTACTAATTTTATTTTCAGCAATAAGTATGGCAGGGTAAATCAACAAGGTGTGAAAACCAAGATTCATTAACTATTTCTTGAAGGGTAACATATCCTGCCTTAGCCTATACAGTTTATAAGAAAAGTCCGCTGTAAAGTGCAAAACATTATTCTTCCACTTTATCCCCTGTGACTTTCAGCTCAGACTCACTATCTAATAGCTTGCACATCCCAACTCAAAAACAATAAGAATTTGCCTGGAAAGACCACTATTCCTCATCTGGTGACCCACTTAATGGATATGCTCAGTGTATCTGTTCAGATAAGATGACACCATCATCACTTTTGACAAAAATACTCAAAAAAGAGCATAGTTCGTGATCAACAATATTATCTGATACCTTCAAAAACATGCTTTGATTTGCTGTAAACTGCTCTCTTAAGTTATCCATTTTGGTCACACTAGTTGCCACTTCTGATGAGAGAGTATTTAGTATAGCCAAGATTTCATTTAGTTTGTGTTTTACTTCACTAACCTCCTCTTTCAAAGTTGCCACAGACAATGCCAATTGATCAACCCTTGTATGTTGCACCATATGATAGGCCTCCAAATCATCCAATATCAGGGTTAATTTCTCAAAAAGCAGCAAAATTCACTTCTCCAGGGATACCTTCCTGAACTCCCCCTGCATAGCAACAGGAATTGGAGGACCTTGAGTGACAAAATCCATTTTTGAGTCAGTCCTGGGTCACAAAAACACTATCAAATTAGGGCCCACAATGAGAGAAAAAGGCAAATTAGGTAGCTATCTTGTTCTGGGCCAGCAATGCCCCATCCAGAGATCCTGTATAGACATTGCAAATATTTAGGAAATGTTATAAAATCTGTATAAAGCAGAGAAACATGGAAATCAAGAAAATGCACAAATGGGAATATTTATGGAAGACATAAATATGCCAGGGTTAGAGGTGAATGAGGCTTAACAATTAACAGTTAGGATAGGAGGAGATGAGATAAAAATGTTGATGTATAACCAATCTACAGGGACATCTCCAGGAAAAGATGGCATTCCTGTGGAAGTCTGGCAGCTAGGAGAGAAGAAAGTGAAAATACCTGGAAGGTTTTAACAGTATTTTAAAGGAAGGGAAGCACCAACAGCCTTGAAGAAAGCTGTGGTGGCTGTAATACCTAAAGATGTCAAAGACTCATCAGATCTAGCTTCATATAGGCCCAATTTGATTCTAAACCATGATTATAAAGTGTTTATGTCTATAATGACTGAAAGAATGGCAAAGGTGTTGTCAAAATAGATAGATATGGAACAATGTGGTTTTGTGGAGGGGAGGCAAACATTTGACATCATTATTAGAACAACGATGATCCAGTGGAAAGCGGAATATAAGAAAATACACTCTTGTTTGTGGGTTTTGATACAGAAAAAGCATTTTACAGAGTAAGCTGGGATTTTATGAGTAGGATAATGGAAGCATTTGCATTCCCTGCCACAATAATAACATCAGTTAGGAGGATACATGAGGAATTGGAGCTGAAAATTAAAGTGGGAGGATTCCTCTCTGATAGTTTCTGTCTGAACAGCAGGCAGGGATGTCCTCTTTCACCTTTGTTATTTCTGTTATATTTAGAACCACTAGCAAAGAAAATAAGAGACTCAGAAATAATTCAGGGATATAATTTGTATGGTAATTGAGAAAAGCTGATTTTATTTGCAGATGATATTATTTTGCACCTGACAAAACCAGAAAAGGACATCTCAGTTTGTTATGGAACATTCTGCAATGGTTTCAAACAATTTCACAATATAAAATTAATGAAGATAAAACCAAGGCTATAACTGTGAACTATGTACCCACACATAAATTGGTTCAGCAATAACCATGCTTATGGGGACAAGCTAAAATAAAGTACTTAGGTTAATGGGTTAAAAAGGATTCTGTTATGGCAGCTATGGATATCTGGGAAGAGACTAAATAAAAGATAAGACAAAAACTAAGGAACTGGAAGTTCATAGGTTCATAGGTTGGTACTAGGCTATCGGCCCTGGGGCCTATACAAACCTAGCCATAACAATTCCCTGGCTATTTATTCCCACAATATTTACTTCCCTGGACCCCTGTCTAGCAGGGTGACTGACGTGATCCCCAGGGTGAATTTCCTATCTCCCATCCAATCGTTAAGATTCCTTTTGAAGAGGACCAAAGAGGCGTGCCGCTTGACATGTATGGGCAGTCTATTCCAGAGTCTGGGGAGTCTCTGGGTCAGGAACCTATCCCTCCAGCATGTTTTATTCATTGTGACGACAATGTTTAGATCCCTTGAGCATGTGGCTCTGAGGGGTTGGGATTTCTTTAAATGTAGCATGTCCAACAGCTCTGGGTTTCACATGGCCTTGTATGTTAAGCAGAGATTGCCTCTGAGTAGACGATATGTGACAGAGTATAGATGGAGTTTTTTTAGACAGTCAGCATAGGGCATCTGCTTTAGGCCTGTGATTCTTTTAGTGAGGTATTTCTGCGGCCTTTCCAGTTGTTGCAGATGTCTTGAGAGGTACATACCAAACGGGGCATTGTATTCTATAATGAGTCCAATGAGGGATGAGTACAGTGGGACAATGACCTCCTTTTTTCTGGATGAAAAGCCCATAGTGATGAGGTGTGCCACATAGAAGGATTTCCTGATTATTGTGGCGATGTAGTTATCGAAGGTGAGACCACTGTCCACCTGTGTCTCTAAGTCTCTTATTACACTTTCAGTGTTTAGTCTACTGCCACCTATGTGGTAATTCATGGGTACATGTTTTTTCCCAAAGGGGATAACTATACATTTCTTGGCATTGAGCTTGAGCCTATGGCTCTGGCACCAAGCATCTGTTTCTGTATGGCCATTTTGTAGAATATCCACATCATTTGGGGATTCAATAATGGCTCCCAGTTTGCAGTCATCTGCGAACTTTGTTAGCCAGTGTCCCTTAGTGTTGGCCTGTACTTCAGAGATGTAGATGCCAAACAAGAGCGGTCCCAGGACTGAGCCCTGAGGTACTCCACTTGTCACTTGTCTGGAGCTGGATTTGGAGTCGGCTACTTTTACAGTCTGGGTTCTGTCAGTAAGCCAGTTGGCAACCCATCGAGTGATGTAGGGATTGATGCCAAGCTTAGTAAGTTTATCCATGATTCCAGAGTGGGGGATGGTGTCGAAGGCCTTGGCAAGGTCCAGATAGGCTGTGTGGACCTCCTTACCCTCATGCACAGCTCTGGAGACTTATCTGAAGAAGTCAATCAGGTTCATGAGACAAGATCAGCCCTTCACAAACCCAAACTGGGTGGGGTCCAGTGTTTGATGGTTGCCAATGCCTTTGTTTATAAGTTCCATGATAATACATTCCATGGCCTTGCAGATCAGGCTCATCAGACTGATGGGGCGGTAGTTCCCAGGATCCAAGGTGGATCCCCCCTTGTGGAGTGGGATAACTGTAGCTGTGCACCACTCAGTGGGCACGAAGCCTGAGGTGATGCTATGATTAAACATAACACTTAGGTGAGGTGCCAGTTCATTTTGTAGTTCATGTAGTACACAGCCAGGGATGTCGTCTGGTCCCATGGATGCTGTATTCTTAGCTTTGGAGAGTGCGGTTTTTACCTGTGTGGCCGTTATTTCTAGAATTTGGCAATCTTTCGGTATTGAGATGGGCCCTTTAGGGGGTGCGAGGGGGGGTGAAGTTGGCACTAAATTGATCTGCCAGGATATTGGCAATATCCTTGGGATCAGTATATTTAATGTCATTCTGTTGTAGCTCAGAGCAGATCTGAGCATTGCCATTTAGATTCTTGGCATGGCTATAGAATGTTTGTTGTTAATGGATATGGATAGCAAGAAATAAGAAGAGAGTGTGATTTTGGGTACAGATTCTTAACAAGAATATCAACAGCCATACAGAATATTATATTCATAAAGTAGTTGAAAGTATTCTAAGAACTAAGCCAACACCGGAAAAGAGAAAGGAGATTCTGCCAATAGGGATGACTGCAATTAGGGGTATAGAGAATAGGTAAGAGGGGGCAGGAAGTTACTGGAGAAAACTGGAAAAGGAATCAAGGTACTGGGAGCAAACAGAGAGAAAAAAGTAACAGGATAGGAAGAGGCCAATAATGCATTTGGACTGCAGGCTGGAGACTGCCTTCCCTATCAAGGACTGATATCAGAGTATATGCAAAACGAAAGGGATAGGAGAATCCTAAGTGAAAGACCAGCACTGGTAGAGTTTTTAGTTGAATCTAGAACAGCAGCTGCTGTTAAAAAAAGCAAGAATTCTGTGAAAACCCTGAAACTGTTACATAAAGGAAGTCAGATAAAGAACAAATGACCAGGAAGCCACAATTCAATTACTGGAGTATTTACTAGGTTAAAACAACACAGATAAGCGCGTTCATCTTTATGACTTCAGAAGTATGCCGTACAGGAAAAGGAACCCTTATTATAGGAAATTACATCATTACATACCCCCAGATACAGCCACTAAAGAAAAACAGTAAAAAACTGTAAAATGAAAAAAAAAGCATTTAAAGATACTGTGTACTGTAAACACAGAAAAAAACTTGACAATTTGGAAGCTCATAGCTTCAATTCACTCACAACAGACACACCTTCATTTAAACCAGGAGAATTGGTAGCATTCAAATAAAGCTGCCAGTACAGCTCTCTTTGCAATAACCAATTTTGCCAGTCACCACAACAAGCACCTGCAGCAATCTGCTCCAACACAAGAAATTTGAATCTAATAAAGCCAACACAAAGTGAGGCATGTCATGCCAAAGCATTCTTATTGCCACTCTTTGCAATACTGTAATGATCCTTCTGTTCAAGGCATTTTTAGTCCTGCCAACATAGAATGCAGTACAGTTGCAACACTTTGCAAGGTAAATCACCCTCTCACTGAGGATTGATGACCATGCAGATTGAACACTGGTGAGAATGGACATCGCTCCTGAGTGCAGGAGTGCCAGATATGGAAATAAACATTTTCTCTTTGCTCCTCAACATAAAGTTGAGGAGGGCAGATTAGACCAGTGAGAACTTGTTCAGGTGTGGAATGGACCTTTTTTCTTTTTGCTGTTTAACTCAGAGCTGAGGGGTGCCAGATCTAAGAACAGCACTGTGTACTAGATGAGTGAGCTACGGTAGCAGTTATAATGAGAACAAGGTCAGTTATGTGAACAGTGACTAGTGTAGTACGTTGCAATCTGTTCTGGGTCCAGTACTCTTCAGTGAGCCCATCTCAGACGTATCTGAGGGAACAGAGAACAGGGTTACTTATGACATAAAACTTTGTGTAAGAATTTGGAAAGTTGTCAACTGAGGTTAGTTGCAAAAAAAATGTAAAACACTGGATCTGAGCCACAACCCTTGTGTGAAGTATCATCTGACAGAATAGAACTTAAAGTAACAGAGCAGGAAATTAATATAATGATATTTAATATCATACATGGATTGGACCATCAAGCTCAGAATGAGGGGGCAGCAGCAGTATCAAAAAAGTTGCTTAAGGATACAGTCTGACTCCAGAAGTCCTTCTTACATTGTACATGTTCCTGGTCTGCTCACTCCTTGAGTACTGCCTGCATTTATGGGATTCATACTGCAAAGATATCAGGTGGTTGGAAGAAAGGCAGTGAAGAAGGAATACACAGCCTCATTCAACAAGCAATGGAGAGGTGGAGAATGGGTCAGTGGGAAGGTAGGGATGCAGTGGTGATCATACATCAAATGCACTTAAAGGGCAAACTACACAGGCATATTGCATTCTATTACCCTCATGCAAATGTAATGAAATGCATATATCTAGGTAGATAGACAGACAGACAAGTGCATATATAGATATAGATATGATATAGATATAGATGTCAGACTGATGGAAGGAATCCAGAAGAAAACATCCATAAAAGTTAGTGAACTGGAGAGGAAGAGAAAACAATAGAGACTACAGGAGTTAGAATTCTTCACATTCGAAAACAGAAGTATCTGCAAGGCCTATGATACTAGAGTACAATATCAAGTCAGGGAGATGTGAATGGATCACCATGAACGTGAAAGAGCAAGAATAAAGGGCTATAGTAAATTTGTAAAATACAAGCTAGAATCTATTTCCTAGAAACAGTCCCTCTTCCACTACAGTCTAAAAAATTTCAGAAGAAAAAAACAGATTTCAAATACTGAAAGGACTAGGTCATTTTAATTTCATACAGCAGGCTGCATTATTTTATTACTGCAACAGAATGTATTATATTTCAAAAATATTAGTAATAAGGTCTTGTTCAAAACATCTGTCCAACTATAGTCTAGCCAACTCTCAAAAAGCAGGCTAGGTTCTCTTTGGTGAAAGAATTTGAGCAAATGGAATCTAAGCTAAACTAACAAAACTCCTCCAACTATCAATAGGGAGCAGTTCTTAAGAGGTGCTCTCTAAGGTCAAGAATACAGCTTTGGTGGGCCATGGTAATATACCAGGATGCCTCCTAAAGAGCCTGAAATATGACCTATCAGGGACACTGGTGTCACTACTCAGCCACAGCCTCCACACAGACTTCATGCCATATGAATGGAGGACTTCAGAGATCATTTCTTTGCACAAAGGAGGACCATTGATGGATCCTGGTAACTACAGACCAATGAATCTGATTATTCTCATATGCAAAGCCATAGAGAGAATTATCATGGAAATAATTAACAATAACATAGTGAACCTTCAGACACAAGACCTAACCCAGTCTGGTTTTGTCAAAGGAAGGTCATGCATACTGAACCTTGTGGACTTCTTTGAGAAGGTCACCAAAGCAATGGATGAGGGCAAAATGGTGCATACTGCCTACCTTGACCTAGTTAAGAAATCTCATGCAATACCCCACTCAGGCATTGTAAACAAACTCATGGTATTAGGCATAAACCTCTGTGTAACTCAATGGATAACCGGCTGGCTTATATACAAGGACCCAGAAAGTTAGGAATGGACAGACCAGCAACATAAAGAAGCTGGTCACTAGTGGCATCCCCCAGGACTCTGTGCTGGGTCTGCTTCTCTTTAGCATATGCTTATTAGAAGTGAAAGTCAATGTCGAGGGCCTTTAGCTTACGATGTTTGCAGATGATAGCAAGCTAGCAGCAATCACAGAAAACTCCCAAGACATTAACATCTTACAGGAAGGTATGACACAGACAAATAACTGATGCCAAAGCCATGTCTTAAAACTCAGTGCCAAGAAATGCATAATGTACCTTTTAGGAAGGAAGTCACCCAAAGAAACTACCTTATTGATACAACAACCTAAAAGCAGACATAATAGGGATTTGGGGACTCATGTAGATAGTAGCTGGCTTTTGAACAACATGTGTCTAAGGTAGTAAGAAAATCATTCTATGTCACTCAAAGTAAAGGACATGACATCTACGTTCAGGGAAGTCATTGTGCCACTGTATTCATCCCTCATCAGACTCATTGTTGAGTATAATGCCCTCTTTGGTAGGTACCTGACCAAGCACATGCAACAGCTAGAATATTCACAGAGTTTCTTCACAAAAAGAATGCAGTGGGTAAGCTCAATGTCCTATGCAGATTGTCTCAAAGCTTTATCTCCATACTCTGTTTCCTAAAGACTGCAGACAAGTGATTTATGTTCAGCATACAAGGCATACTTACTCTGATGGACCTTTTGCATATCTGCAAAATGAACAGCACCAGAACTACTGGATCTGAGGATTTAAACTTTGCTTGTGACATAGACAGGACATGTTGGAGGGACAGGCATGTATCTCAGAGAATCACTATTCTCTGTAATAGACTTCCCATTCATATGAAGAAGAGCTCTTTCTTAACCCTATTCAAGTGCAATCTGGACCAGTGGATGAGAAATTGGAAACTCACCCATGGTATGACACCCATGTCCCTGACAGACAGTGGTAACCATTAAATCATGCTCTAACTAACATGCAACCAGCATACACTCCTTAAGATAACCTCTAAGGCACAATAACTCGTGGGATACATTTGAGTTGCATGGCTAGGCTTATAAAGGCCCAAGTGGTTGTAAGCCTAGGATACACCTATGAACATATGTGTTCACTACAAAAAGGCAAACCTCTACTAACTGAAAAGGGGTTATTTCTACCACTGTAGTATAGCCTTTTTTTAACACCAAGTTGGATTACTTTGGCTAAAAACTCTTAATAATGTGCTTAGTAAAAGCAGACCAGACTCTACTTCTGAAAGATCGTCCTTTTTCCTCAGCCTCCTTCAACATAGGTTCATAGTTTCATAGGAGATTACTAGGCTAATGGCTCAAGAGCCCTTATAAGCCTAGCCATTATTACCCACATTTTACATGATTTTCGATCCCTAAGGGTTAGATGATGGCTTAGGTTTGTGTCTGTGCCTTTGAGTATTTGCAGACCACTCTGTCCATAAGGGACAGGGACACCACTCCAGGAGCGAATTTATGATTCCCCATCCATTTATCTAAACTGTGCTTGAAGAGGGTCAGGGAAGAGCTCTGCTTGACATGAATAGGAAGCCTATTCCAGGGAAGGGTAATCT
Organism: Protopterus annectens; assembly: GCF_019279795.1. NCBI lineage: Eukaryota > Metazoa > Chordata > Ceratodontiformes > Protopteridae > Protopterus > Protopterus annectens. The sequence continues at coordinate 379,921,604 of NC_056742.1, forward strand.
CTCAGACACATATCTGTCTCTACAGCATGTTTTGTTCATGCCACAGCCCAGGTTTAGAGCCTTAGATCAGGCAATCCTCGTGAAATTTGTCTTGTGAATGTGTAACAGTTCCATCAGGGCTCGATTTGAGAGTGTCTTGTAAGTTGGGCATAGATTACCCCTTAATAGTCAGTAGGAGACAGAGTAAAGAGTTACTGCTTTTAGTCAATCCACATAGGACATGTTCTTTACACCCTGTGTTTTTTTTTTTTTTTTTTTTTTGTAAGGAACCTCTGAGGCTGCTCCAGCTGTTGCAAGTGCCTGGTCAAGTACATGCCAAAAGATGCATTGTACTCAATTATTGATTTGATGAGGGCAGAGTACAATGGAACTATAACTTCCTTGGATCTGGATGCCATGCCTTCACTTATAAGCTGTGCTATGTAGAAGGACTTCCTCACCACTATGGACAGATGGTGGTCAAAGTTCAGGCTACTATCTGTCTGTGTACCTAGATCTCTCACCTCTGAGTCCACTCTTAGGAATGTGCTATTAATGCTGTAATTTGCAGGGGTATTAGACTTCCCAAAGGGTATGATTATGCATTTTTTTGCTTTTAGTTTTAGGCCATGGCTCTAGTATGAATCATTAATTTGAGTCAGACCCATATTAAGGACATATACATCTCTGGGGAATTCAGTGAGTGCCCCCGACGTGCAGTTATCAACAAATTCGGTCAGCCAAAGGCCTTCTGTATTAGCCTTGACTTTAAAGAAATATATTCCAAACAAGAAAGGTCCCAGTACCCAGCCCTGTGGCACACCACTAGTAACTGGCCCCTTTCTGGATGTGGATTCTCCCACTCTAACAACATGTGTCCTATCCATGAGCCAACTCGCTATCCATCTGGTGATGTAGGGATTTATGCCCAGTTTTGTGAGTTTATATATAATAGAAACAAAATCTGACAGAAAATCTAAAAAGTATTTTAGCAATGTTAATGACCCCACTAGTATCACTTCCACCCAAAAATGAAAATGAGATATGTGCCAAATGTCCAAAATGAGGCACAAACCTCCAATAAAAAGATAACTTTATTGCCAAATACATCCAGGTAATCCAAACTGCTATGAACTAAGCACTTTTGTCCCTTGAAATATCACCATTTAATTAACCTTTTTATAGTAGAAATTCAAATCTGCCCACTAATAATACAAATTAAATAATGAACATGGGAAAAACAGAGTTTATACTTTATACCATTTAATTAAATGTGTTCCAGATGAGATGAAACCAGCAACATAAATATCTGCATTTTATCATAAGTAAATAAATAGGTAATCCCCTAATAGAATCAGCTAAAAAATACATATAAATAAAATATAAATATATAATATATATAAAATAAGCCTATTTATTATTGTGCATTTGGCAATAATTATCTTTTTATTGGTGATTTGTGACTTGTTTTGGATATTTGGCAGAGATCTCTTTTTCATTTTTGAGTGGAAGTGATACCAGTGGGGTCATTAACCTTGGTAAAAAAGTTTATCTATAATACCCGAGTGGGAAATTGCATCATATGCCTTAACCGGGACAAGGTAGGCATTGTGCACTATTTTACCCTCATCCATGGCCCTAGTGACTTTCTCAAAGAAAGCAATACCTGCCCTTAATAAACCTGAACTGGGTTGGGTCCAGTGGTTGGATGTTCCCTATTTCATTGTTTATCAGGTCCATGATTATTCTTTTCAAGGTCTTGCATATAAAACTAGTCAAACTTATGGGTCTGTAATTTCATGGGTCTGTTGATGGTCCCCCTTTATGCAGAGGCATGACTATTGCTGTCTTCCACTTCACAGGGGCAAAGCTAGTCTGGAAGTCGTGATTAAATAGAGATCCTAGAGGACCAGATAGGTCCTGTTTCAAGCTATTTAAGATGCATACTGGCATATTGTTGGGAATCATTGAAGTCATGTTTTTTAGTTTTAGAGAGCACAGTGGTTTCATGTTCTTTTGTGATAACTAGTAGAGGAATGGTGGAGGATGTTTCTTGGGAGGTAACCACAGGTGATGGGGAGATGAAATTTGAGCTAAATTTATCAGCCTGCAGATTCGTATATCTCCTGGCTGGGTATAGGTGATGCCGTATAGAACTAACTCTGCACATCATTGGGTGCTGCCCCTAAGATTGGAGATATGACTAAAAAATGCCTTATGGTTATCCTTTGCCTAGGAGGCTATGTTTGTCTAAAAATTTCCTTTTGAAGACTTGACTAGTCCCCTGATTTGCTTGTTTAGACTAATGAGGGAGTTTTTGCTCTGATATGTGCATTCTGTCTTACTTCTAGACAGAATTTTCTTTCTTTTGTTGTACAAACTATTTATAGCTGAGTCCACTAGAGTGGCTTGGTTTTGCGGTTTGTCCTAGGCTCATTTTGGTCTGGTACTGCCATTTCTATGCAGTAATGTATATGGTCATACAGGGCTTTTGTGCATCTCTTCACATAGATTTCTGTGTTTTCTGGGTTTGAGGGAGCTTGGAAATTAGCTATGCTGTCACTTAGTAGGAGGTAGTTTGCCTTAGAAAAGTTCTTAAAGGTTTTGTGGTTAGGTAGCAGCTCTAGTTTTATATTTATTTCAGGTGAGACCACTTTGCGATCTGATCTAACCAGTGAGAACATTACACTTGTGTGGGGGTGGTGTATTAATTTGTATTCTTATTTGTGAGTAGCAAGTCTAAGATATTTTTGCCCCGAGTGGGAGCGCAGACTAGCTGCTCTGGTCATTTGCATTTGCATTGATAAAGTCTGGAAATCTTTGAACCTGCAAGTTAGTGGTCATGCATGCTTCTCAGTTAATGGAGGCTGTAGCTGAAATCACCCGTAAGTATGGTATTTGGCTGAATGGTAAGTGATCCTTGTAAATTCAAGTATGAGGTATGTTTTTTCTGGTTCATGATAGGGGACCTGTAGCTATCAAGGATATGGTAAGGGATTTTCCTATGGTTAGTTGGACATGGAGTAGCTCAAGTGTGTCATGTTGTTTGACCAGCCCTGAGGTGTGGTTATCCTTTATGTAGATGGATACAATTCCACCTTTTGCCCTTTCATATACAGTGGGTGGTCATAGTGTGTGAAAGGCAGTATAGCCTTATACTGCTGAGGTGCTTTCCCTGGCTTTGAACCTTGTCTCAGTAACTGCACACACACCAATATTCCCCAGGGCGAAGAGCACTTATAGGGAGTACAGTTTCTTATTGAGACTCCTAGCATTGATCTGTAATACCTCTAGCTTATCCTGAGTAGATTTTGATATTTTGGGAGGTTTGTCTGCTTGGTAATGCCTAAAAAGACACTATAGGAGTGGATAATGTTTTGGCCAATATTAGAGAGCCTAGTGGCAACATATGAAGACCATCCCTGGCAAAGCAGCATGGCCTGTCAATCATGTTCTCACAGGCTGACAGATATTGGACCCCTTTGGAATGACACCAGTAGCTAAACCAATTTTTAATGTTGATCATTTTCTGTTGGTTTTGTGGCATAAGTCTTGGAGATAGTAGAATGCCACTAGGTTCATACCAGCCTCTGACAATATCCAGACAGCTCAAGCACGTCTCTGTTTATATAGTCCAAGGAGGTACATCTTGGGTCTTTTATGACCACATGGACTATGTTTGAGTCATACTAGTACGTGAGGTTTAGTAACCCGAGTGCATGCATGATCTGGTGAATCCTGGCCCCTGACAGGGAACTAACTGTAACCTTCTCCTTATCCAGCCTAGTGACAGGTACATCAGTATGTCTCACAATGGAGTCTCCTATGACCAAAATGGTGGGTTGTGTGGTGTTATGCCTTATAGGCTTGGCAGTTGAGATGTTATGATATGCAGTTTTATGTGTTATGGTGGGAGTTGTCTTATTTGTGTGCATGCAATGTTTCAGAGGACTGCATCTGACAGACCTTTGATGTTTAGGTAAGTTGCATGTGAACACCTCAGCAAATGTAAGTTTATGTATTTGGTCCTTAGTAAATGCAGTGAGTGTTGTGTGTGTATTACTGACAAACCTGTTTGCCATTTTTTGTGTCTGCATGTGACAGTCTTGCTTCCAGTAACATTGTGAACTAATACAGCTAGGGTAAAAGCTGAATGTTGTGAACATTGAACCTAGGACTTTTTGGATATACAGCAGAGGTGCTAACCACTACACTAACAGACCAGACTATTCTTCTAACCATGAATTATTCACTAAAGACCTTTTTTATTATTGAAAACAGACTTTGTCATGTTTACTTAGGAGTAAAGTGCTTCAAGAAAATGGACTGAAGAGTTATTTAAGCTGGGGTCCACGTTTAAAGTCTAATGTGTAGGTAACAATTTAAACAAATGCCATGAATGTGGTTGATTATATTCCTTTATTGAGTGACTTGCTGTCTGTTCCTTTACTTATTAATCCAACTGACTCTTAAATGCAAGCATGTATAAAACGGGGAAATAGGTATCATATCGCAGGCAATTTTACTGTAATCTGTTGGATTTGACTTGCTAATGCTTGACAGAGAGTGGTGAAAAGGTATACTTGTACTCTTCTAGATTGTTATATAAGTTATTTAATAATATGACTAGGAGTACCACCGATGTGTATCAAGGAGAGCCATGTAGTGAGTATAATGGATCAACTGGTGTTGTTGGATTACTCCCACATCGCTTAAAAGTTCCTTAGTAATTGTTTAGTCCTTGATTTAAAATGTTTTGCTGTCACTAATATTCAAGATGTCTAGCTGCATTAAGATTTTTGGATTGTATAATGTGGAATAAGTTCCCAAAGACAAGACTGCATTTTTAAAGTCTAGGAATATTCTCTAGTACTTTTTTCACCTAGTGTCTCGCCGCTTCCTAGGGTGGAGATGGGTTAGGGTCAGTAATGCCAATAATGTGGCACTTAATTAATTACATCTTCTGCTTGGGTATGAGATGAATTCACAAAGGTTTTAACAATGTGTATAATATGAGATGCCAACCTTATAAGAACTACAAGCCATTGACATTTGCCTGACGGGAGAATACAATGCTACTCATCTGTAACATTGATTAGTAAATCTATAGTCTTCTACCTTGGACAGCGAAGTATCTTCTAATAAAGCAATATCACAATAAATGTGATATTGCTTTATTGTAAGATATAGCACTAAAGCAATATCACATGAAATGGTCTTCAGTATTCTAATAAGGCTCACTTAATATACTATGAAGTCCACTAACATTAAAAGAAAGAAATTACACAAAGTTTAAATAAGAACAACTCACTAATGATCACGAGCAGCAAACATCCTGCTGAAAATGCTTCACAAGCTAATTAAAATGGTCCAGTTAGTTTGCAAATTTCATAAACATAAATACAGTAAGGCTATTATGGAACAAAGAAAAAGACTGACCCCGGGGTTCAGCAAGCTCTACATAGTGTGCAGGAATAGTGCAAGAGCTGCTGGAGGCAATATGGCCACTGAGAGATCCAGGAACAAGCTCCCAGGATGTGCACGAGTGGTCCTGCACTATTCCTGCACGGACAGAGCTCTTGTATGCTAATTACCCCATTTTCAGGTGAAAGCCATGCAAATGAGGTGAATTAGCGATCCAGGCAGCTGGCAGCCGTCCGTGCAGGATTAGTGTAACCTGCAGAAATGTCCTCAGTTAGTAATCGAGTACATTTCTGCAAACTACAAAATGGAGCCATGACAGCTCCAAATAAAGGATGTATATAATGTGGAAGGCATGCCAATGTCGAAATATATGACCATTGGCATGGAAGAGTTTCAAAATAACAAAAAATAACTTTTATTTTTATTTTGGCCAATTTCGGCTGTTTAAACATAAGGCAGCGGCACGCAAACGGGATCGGCCCAAAAATAAAACTAAAACCTTGAAAAAAGCTTTTTATGCAAAATTACAGTTTTGCCATTATAGTCAATGGCAGGCAGAAGACAACAAGGCCACTGAATAGTGATTGCTAATGGGGAAGACACAGTGTCAGACTTGTAACTAGGCATTAGCAGTCAATTCTATGCAAATGAAGGGAATGATACTGAATCACAGATTTCCCCTCATGGCTAGCCTGCACCCAACTGTGTAGGTGTAGGAAAGCCATGGTGTAAGCCTAAGAGTTATCTGACATCATAGAGGGGTGTGTCAGACATACTGTAAGCTTATTGGAGCTCTGTGGCTTGGGTTTGCAGAGCTAAGGAAGGGAATGTGTCTGAAGCCGCCTAGCAGTCTTTACATTGCCTAAACGGGTGTGCCTGCCACACACCGGGTTTTAAACAAAAAGAAAAATTAAACCAGGAAATAGCAGCTCCATTCACATCTGAGCACTGGGTTTGCGCGGTGCACCTTGGGGCTTAAACAAGAAGGCAATGGGAAGGGAAAACAGCAGTAGGAAGGTAATCAAGGAGAACTAGCATAGCTAGCAGGTGAAATATATCAGAATCAGCCAATTACACAGGCAGCAGCCCAGCCCAGCACACTACTATAAACTATGCAAACACCTTTCCCTCTGGTTTTTCCCACAAACTCTACAACACCGGTGTACACAAATGGGGAAATTTTACCTAACAAAAGCAACAAAATGATAGAGGCTGCTTTCACTCTCATAAATCAACATGTGGAAGTGGCTGAGGGTGGTGAGGATGAGAAAGCTGATGACCAACCCACAGTGAGGAGAAGGAGAAGAGTGTACAGACCCAGGGTAACCTACCAGGGGCTACATGAGCTGGAGATAGTGGAGCGCTATAGGGTGGACAGGGATCTCCTACAGCAAATTGTTGAGCTGTGCCGGGCATGCCTCACACACAGAACCAACAGAGGGAAACCCATCCCAGTGGACACCAAGGTATATGTAGTCTTAAGAATACTAGCCACAGGTACCTTCCAAAGGCCAACTGGGGATATCATGGGGATCTCACAGGCATCAGCATCCAGGGTACTCCACCAGTTCCTGGATGCCATGTCAGCACATGCTAGTGAGCACGTATATTTCCTCAACACCCGTGAGGTGTTGACCAGCAATATGCGTGTCTTCCACCAAATAGCAGAATACCCTGAGGTAGTGGGTGCTATAGACTGCACGCACATACACATCAAGGCACCACCCGGTGAGCGGGGTAGAGCCTACATAAACCACAAGGGCTTCCCCTCCATCAACTGCCAGGTCATGTGCGATGCCCAGGGCATTATAATGAATGTGTGTGCTGGCAGCCCTGGAAGCTATCACAACTCCCACATCTGGCATATGATGCAGCTGTACCAAAGATTTGCCAATGGAGAAATCCCATATGGCCGCCTAGGGGGGATGCTGGATATGCACTGGAGCCATGGCTGATGACACCCATCAGAAATGCACACACACCCGAACAAGAACTCCATAATGAGGCACACACACAGACAAGAATCATAATAGAGCATGTGTCTGGGATGCTCAAGTCATGGTTCCAGTGCCTGGACATATCTGGTGGGGCCTTCCAGTACTCACCAGCTACATGTACTCAAATTGTCATTGTATGTACCATGCTATGCAATATGATCCTGTGGAAAGAGCTGCAGAAGGAACAGCATGAGGCAGGGCCACACAGCCCCCCACCATTGCCTAGGCCAGCACAGGCACAGAATGATATGGAGGAGGAGCAACCTGAGCCTGCCCCAGTAGGCAGAAGGAGGAGTGCCCAGTATGTCCAGACCGTGTAGTATGGAATACTGATGTAGTCTGGCCAAACACTGGCAGACCACAAAAGGGACAGGTACGAAGTACTGAGAAACTGCTGATGTCCCTGCACAAGCTAGCATAAGTGGAATGCCCCATGTATATCTGTGAGTCAGCTGCAAGTAGCTTCCATAGCACACATGCACCCAGCTCACCCCACCATCAGCCAAAGGTACCTCACAGGTCTTATCCCTGCTGTTGGGAATGAGTACAATATGACTCCCACCTCTGTATTGGAATAGCCACAGAATGCAGCATGCTGAAGAGGTGTCCCATGCAGGTGTGTCCCTAGCTGTAAGCAGCACCCTGCCAGCATCCACACCAATGGATCAATAAGGACAGAAAGTATTGACATTAACACCTTGCACACCTATCCTGTCACCCCAGGAGATATAGTGGCTTGCAGCCTGGGACTGTAGGAGTGACACAATGCACCAGCCAGCTACAGATGGCCTGCATCACTACCAAGTGCCCTACAGTCCTCTGTCAAAGGCCTGTGTCTCACCTGTACTGCCAATGTATGTTATCTCATGGACTCACAAATAACAACATAACACAGTCCACAGAACACAAATGCAAGGCCATGTCGACGAATTCCAGTAGCATGTCCACCATGTCCTACTGCACGAACTGTGGACCAACCCCTAAATACTGCTGGGATGAAGTGATAATTATGGGGATGCTTATCAGATAATGTTTGCATACTGTTCGGAAGAGGATAGAATAACAGAGGGGGGGGGGTAGAAGCATGGACGCCATGGAGTGTGTGAAGTCTGAAACTCAGATGTGTGCACATACTATCCCTGCCTACAAACACAGGAACGGGTGGCCATAAACCTGCTCATAAACTACAATGTGAAGGGGCGATGACCAGAAAAATGAGCCCTGCCTCTGGGTAACCTGTGTGAATCTGTACAGCTGTGAGGTATGGCCACATCAGGATATGGCCATACTGTCACTTCGATGGATGTACAAGCATGGGATCCTCACCCACCACAGTACCAAGGTGCTGAACCATTTACGTAGACCCATCAGCAAGTGTCTTCAGCTCCCCCTCCAGAATGGCATGATTGTGCAAGAATATGTAGGCTGCAGACCACAATACTGGACACAGCTTCATTCATCTTGTGTTCCCCAGGAAATTACTGCAAGCAAATATGTATACCTGTCAGTAGTTAATGACATAAAACATTACAGTGTAAGAGAGTACATATGTCTGAATATCTCTGATAACACTAAAACCATGTAGCAGAAGCAGCACAAACACAATTAGTTACAGTATCCTACTATCCTTTGCCCATTGTGAACCCATATTGTCAACCGATCCACAAATATCCTGAAGAAACAGGTTGCTAGCTGTAGGTGTACAACACAGATGCCTACACTGGAGCACAACCTACCTGGAATGGATTCACATATCCAATACAGAAGGTCATACTGGGCATGGTCCCACACTTAGAGAAATGAAGCCCATGTCTGAAAACAAAATACTGAAAGGTTATACTGGGCATGGTCCCACACTCAGAGAATGAAGCCCATGTCTGGCAACAACAGTGGACTATACATATCTGTCAATCACAGATGCTTATGCACACACTCCACATTGCACACCAGTCATGCTTTGCACACACATCGGATAGGAATGCACACATATATCCAAGGACAACACACTATAATAGGCCAAACATACACATACATAGATGTGTCGAAGACAGTGACAGACAGCGACAAAGAGATTCCCATCATGAGTCCTGTCCCACCCATCACACATCCAACTGGCCAATACCACATGATGTGCAAATGTCTATCACTGTAGACAATTGCTTCTGGTATCCTTCCACACTATAGTGTCTGTGGTGCTTGTGATAACTGTGTAACATGACTGTACAAGGCATTATTCATCTAGCAGTTGTATACATGTTCCTGTTAAATATAAACATGTGAGTGACTGAGTGTTGTGTGTGTGCTTTCAGAGGAATAGTTTATGGCTCATTCACACACACTGCACTCCCCATTGCCCTGCTTTGGCAAGCCTGCTGATGTCATTCACCTTGAAATACACCTTTGGGGAAGGAGTAGCCCTCTAAGTGCTGTGGCGTGTGCTATAACTGTATAAGGCTATGGTGTGATGTACTAGCTAGGTAGGAGTTCTAATCCCAAGCAAGGCAACTGTGAGACTGCGTGTGTGTGTGTGTGTGTGTGTGTGTGTGTGTGTGTGTGTGTGTATGTGGGTGTGTAGGAATCATTGCTTTTGAGGCCATTCACAGTCACTACACTTTCCATTGCCCTACCTTGGCAAGCCTGCTGATGTTATTTACCTTGAAATACACCTTTGCAGAAGGGCTAGCCTTATAAGCTCTGTGGCATGTGCTATAACTATGTAATGATATCTTGTGATGTACTAGTTAAGTAGGAGTTCTAATTCCAGACATGGCAACTGTGAGACTGTGTGTGTGTGTGTGTGTGTGTGTGTGTGTGTGTGTGTGTGTGTGTGTGTGTGTGTGTGTAGGGATAAATGCTTTTGAGGCCATTCACAGTCACTACACTATCCATTGCCCTACTTTGTCAAGCCTGCTGATGTCATTCACCTTGAAATACACCTTTGCAGAAGGACTAGCCCTATAAGCTCCATGGCGCATGCTATTACTGTGTAATGCTATAGTGTGATGTACTAGTTAGGTAGGAGTTCTAATCATAGACATGGCAACTGTGAAACTCTGTGTGTGTGTGTTTGTTTGTCTGTGGAGGGATCAATGCTTTTGAGGCCATTCACAGTCACTACACTTTCCATTGCCTTACTTTGGCAAGCCTGCTGATGTCATTCACCTTGAAATACACCTTTGCAGAAGGGATAGCCCTATAAGCTCCTTGACGAGTGCTATAACTGCGTAATGCTATCATGTGATGTACTAGTTAGGTAGGAGTTCTAATCCTAGACATGGCAATTATGAAACTCTGTGTGTGTGTTTGTTTGTGTGTGTGTGTAAGGATCAGTGCTATTGAGGCCATTCACAGTCAATACACTTTCCCCTGCCCTACTTTGGCAAGCCTGCTGATGTCATTCATCTTGAAATACACCTTTGGGGAATGACTAGACCTACAAGCTCCATGGTGCATGCGATAAATGCAGTACAATGTAGTAGCAATACATAGCTAGGTAGGGGTGTGAATCTCAGCAATGTCAAGTGTGTGTGTTTGTCATCAGTATCCTGTGTGGCAGTAGCTGTGATTGTGTAATAACAGGACTCATTGTGGGGAGGGTTTTGCAAATTTCTTATATTGAATGCCTATTATATGTCACAATGTCCACCTTACAAGGATAACAGATGTCAAACACAAGAGAAGCTAGTGTAGACAATCATACTCCTACATGTGACATTATGGATTGGGGAACAATATAGGCAACCCTTGTATTACCCAGAGAACACTCTCCATCCATGTCCCATACACAAACACACTTGGCTAGGCAACAACCACTATGCTGGTAGTTCCCTGCATATTGCCCACAGATAGTAACCACGGTGTGATTGCAGTGGACTACAGAGGACATGACACCCTGTTCCATCCCTACGATATGAAAATAATTGCTTACAGTGCCCCTTTGCTATGTTCCCCACTGGACACCTGCAACAACTGTAGAGTCAGCAAATGTAACCCACAAAGGAAATACTATGCCTTATACACATGCCCTGTATGGACAGATGCCACTAACATCAGTGAATACCTGTATCATGCTGTCAATGTAGGTGCAGGATCAACCTCAGTTCCATAGCCAGTTCTCACCACATGAGGTCAGGGATGCCATATCAGATGATAAAAATCGGTCCACACAACATGCCCCAGAGACCTCAAATACACTTCCACACATCACAGAACATGCATGTGGGACATATGGACAACCCAGACACTGTCCATGTTATGGAATATAGATCACATACATGGCAAGCATTGCACAGCACTGGCCACCCACAATAGTAACCCAGATGAGTGGATGCTGAATACAATACCCACCTGTGTGGGCCAATCCAGGGACTGCACCCCTGAGCCACACTGCAGACCATTGTCATGTGGCCTGATGCCAAGGTATACCCTTTGCCTAGCCTTGTACAGCCTTCTGGCACAGTCAACCACTACACACCTGTTAAGCAATGAACCCATGCATGTCAGTACTGGCAAACCTGTGCTGTGTGTGTGTATAGATTAATGACTTGAAAGCCATTCACACTCACTACACCTCTCATTGCTCTACTGAAGCATGCCTTCTGATGTCAGTCACCTTGACATACCCTTTGCCCATATATCAGCCCGATAACCTCTGTGGTGCATGTGATACTTGTGTAATACTGTAGTGTAGCAAACTAGTTAGTTAGGAATTCTAATCCTGACCCTACCAACTGTGTTAATGTGTGTGAGTCCCTAAATCAGTGTGGTTATGTCTTCCTTGACAC
>NC_056742.1:379938787-379946287 GCF_019279795.1 Protopterus annectens
TCACTGGCCTTCTGCAAGAGGCAACCAGATGATTGGATGTTGCATGTAACTCTCACCATAAGGATTACCCCTGTGGTATTTGCTGATAGATGGCCTGCTGGCACATGGCAGATGGCATGATACCACTGTACACACATCCCCTACACTTCCCATCTCACCATGGACAATAGCATGGTACACACCTATGAACAATTGCACCGATGGACCCCAGTACTGATAAATGTGTATGTGTGCATTACTGAGAATAACAGTGTCTGTGTGTTTGTAGACCTGTAGTTGATAATACCTTGACGCCCTTCACACACACCGTACCACCATTGCCATAGTTTGATGTGGCTGCTGATGTACCAGATATTACATGTACCTTGTTACACTCTCCTCCCTAAGGGCTACCTGGGGCTTGCAGTACCAGCACAACACTGTTGTACAAATGAGATGATAGGCATGGGATACCCTTTGAGTTCTGGCAAGTGTGTGTATGTGTGCATGTGTGTATATTTGTAGGATACAGCATTCTGAGGCCACATTCTCCTAATACAATATGCCTTGCCACACATTATTAAGGATAGTGATCCTGCTGACTGTAAGTGAGCTATGGCAATGCATCGCCCTACTATCCCTGTGGCATGTACATTAGATGCATATCCCTGTAGTAGCACTCTTGGGATAAACAATGGGTTGTATTGCAGTCCTGGTCAATGTGTGAGGTGGGTATGTCAGAGTGTTATCATAGGTGTCAGTACATACAATATCCACTGTGGGGTGTGGGTGCTGGGTATACTGTCTTTTCACCATGGTACCCCCAGTACATGTCCCATATTCCACTGTATGGGGGCCACTGTCACCATTAACCATACAGGTAACTGGTAACACTATCCACTCCAGCTATGCATGTGCTGTGTGCAACTTATCTGTAACAGAATGGACACACTGACAAGGTAGTTAGCACTGATAAGCCTAGGTCTCTCAGATGTTATGTATTTGTCAATGTGTATATGACAGTATGTCACACTATGTATTGTCCATAAACAACCAGTACATCCCCCATTACTGTACTGTACAGGCCTGGGGTTGTTCTTCGTGTAACATGTAGTCTAGAACACACCTCATCCTAAGAGCTGTGTGGTGTGTGCAATTAAGGCCACACACATCAGTAGCACTACATACCCAGGTAGGGGTTCTAGTCCCAGTGTTGCCAAGTAGGATTGTGTGTGTATTTGAAGGAATCTACTTCCATTTGCAGAATATACATATCCCAGGAGGTCATCTGTCTGAGAACTGCTTGGCAAATGTTAACATTTCACAGGTATCATCCTGCGGAAATACATTCCATCACAACTAGTTGTAGATGTATAAATGCCCTCTTCCTCACTGTATAGGTGTACAGTGATACTGGGGTTAGTATATATAGCTAGGTGTGGCTCTTGTGGACACAGCCACCATCACTGCAGTTACTGTTGAGTGTATCCCCCCGCTTAGCTGGCCGTAATACTGTACAGTTCATGTTAACAGGTTAAATAGTTGTCTATCACACTATCTGCGGTTCTACAGCACCTCTCACCCTCCAAAGGGGAGGGCTGTGCCACTGACACCAGCACACCTATGTTTACCAAGTTGAGGATTGCACTTCACTGGGGAAGGGGACATATACCATGCCAGTACCATCGTCAATGACATTAAACTAGCAGACTGCTTATTTCCCAATGTGTTGTTGTTCCTATTCTGTCTTGGTGGAATTACATAGGTTAAAATGGGTTCCTTGCACAGGTATATACATCCATGTGTACAGTATTCTCTGTGTATTGCATCAACACCAAAGCCTCTGTGTGTGTTATACACAAACATGTGGTGTGTACCACCTGGTACACATACCATTGTCCACTGTCGAAGGGCTGCTGACATCAGCCACCGTGCACTCACCTGTATACACCACCCCCAGACCTATCAGCCATGTGGCACATACAGTAACTGTTATACAGATCTGTGACATGTGCTCACCTGTACCCAGGATATGGCACAGCTAAGGTGTCACCACAATGCCATACCACTTGTAGGATACAATAACAGACCATCATCCTGCTGACACATGGACACCTACAACACAAACGGAATACATTATGGAGGCCACAATTACTCAGTGTTAATAACAGCTATAATGCATCATGGATGGACAGCTACACTTCCTGACATGTACGCATTAAACTTTACTGCTGACAACATGTTACACAGCATTACATTGGTACACCATAGTACAGTCACTCTGTGTATCAGAACCATATTAGCCTGTCCCTGCATCAATGTTATGGATGACAGGGATGTGGCACAGGTATCATCATATGCACAGGGTGTTTTGTTGGTTTGCCAGTGACCTAGGCTGAGACATATGTTTGACACCATGTGTGCGAGTGAAGGGGGTTTAATTATTAATATGGCTGTTGTGATGTGGTATGTGTAGGTATGAGGTTGCCCTAACTGTATTGTTATTGTGTGTGTGTGTGTGTGTGTGTGTGTGTGTGTGTGTGTGTGTGTATGTGTGTGTGTGTGTGTATGCATGCATGCACACAGTTCTGCCATGTGGCTGCCTTATACAGGGGTTTGTTGGATAGCTGCAGACTGTACCTGGCAGGGTGCGCAGTTCACCATCTCTGGCCATGGACATAAGAACTGTGCTTACCAGGGGTTCCATGGGCACCACCAGGTACAAGCCATGATATGGTACTTTCCCCTGATGATGACATATGTCTGCTGGATCCTGGTCCCTCTTGGGACTGGCCAGGGTCACATGCATGTGGCCTGCTGTGATGTGGTGTGGCCAGTGCCCCTCCTACAGTGCTGGGGCTGGTACTGCCAATACAGGAGTGACTCTGTGTTCTGGCACATCCACATCGAGCTCCAGCTGTTGGTGTTGCTGGCCTATGTCCACATGGCCATCGCACCACTCCCACCATATGCTCGAGCACAGACATTCCATGGTCGAGGATTCCCACCATCTCACACAACCGTCTATCCATGACCTCTGAAAAATAATGGAGGGCACCTGCAAGATCACGGATGTTGTCAGTAAGAGCTAAATGAGTAGCCCTCTGCAGCCTCAGAGCCTGTCTGGTGTACCGTTCCATACGTGCTTGCACCTCCATGATGGCCTGAAACATGCGTCTGGTGGTACCAGATGTGGCACTTCTGCCAGGGGCATGATGACCAGCAGTCCTCCAATGAGCACCCCTGTAAAACTGCCTATGTGGTACCCTGCTGGACATCCGGCTATGGCTGCTGTGTCCAGACACACGTGTCATAGATACCACACTGTCCTGTCCCATGCCACCAACTGCCAACTGTCCCTCAGCTATGGCCACTGGTGATGGGGTATGTATAGGCAATGTGACTGTGTGTGGAGATGGGGTGGATAACAGTGGGATGTCAAACGATGGAGCAGCTTCAGCCCTTGACATCCCTGCCTGTGCCTCAACACACCTATCATGATTTTCAGTGTCTGTATGGACACCAACGTCAGAGGGACCCTGACCCACCTCATCACCTGTGAGTGGAAAACAAGAAATGCACTTTAAGACCTGTACATCATTGCTTAACAGTACATGCACACACACACACACACACACACACACACACACACACACACACACACACACACACACACACACACACATTCACACACGCACGCACACACACACACACACACACACACACACACACACACACACACACACACACACACACACACACACACACTGACATTCCACCATACTACTTAGCTGTCCCTGAGTTTATAGAATGTCCCTTGTTTTTTCTCTTATTTTCCCCATCCTGCATCAGTCTTGAATAATTACAGTCAGTAATACCAATTATTAATGTATCATTCTTCTAATTGCTCAGAAAAGTGATCACAAAACATGACCTGTTACTCCATTAACTCTTTAACTTGATTGGAGTCATTTTTTCAAAGACTCCCTGATGTCATCAAGTGTTCACCCTGGTTTTGTCTAGACTTCTTGAGCAGGGCCCCATATGTTATGGGCTACTACAATCAGTCAATAATGTCACGCACTGGAGTTTCATACTTAACTATTGTTCAGTAGATGCAAGATCTGTTTGTCTATTAACTTTTTATGTGGATTACAGTAATATTTGGAAGCACTCTTGGTGTTGTCAAGTAATTCCCCAATGCATCTTTAGTGCTGCATACGTGGGTATTATTTCACCTTTCTGCTAATTGCAATTAAAAAGTATCCCTGGTGTCTAGTTTTCCCTTCCAATGCATCTTTCATGCTGCAGACTTTATTATACTATCAGCTGTCCTGTGATTACATTTCAGAAAAGTATTCCTGGTGTCTAATGTGTCTGTCCATGTCCATGTACTGCACAATTTCTAAGGGAAGTTGAGAGGTATGAACCACCCCACACTCACACACATGTGCATACATGGACACACACACAAACACACAGACACACATACACACACTCATTGTACATACATCAACCCCCTCCACTCCAACAGATAGCACTTACAGACAAATTAACCCCCCACACACACACTTACAGGTGAGGTTGCACAAAGATATTACACACAGACCTCTCATTACCCATCTGTCAACATGCATAACATATGGCACTCAACAGCATTCAGTGCAGCTATAGTCAATCCCTGTTACCAACATTATACATCTCTGTGATGCATAGGTTGTGCTAGTAGGTGATGCCCCTTCCCCTGGAACACACTGCACCCATGTACCCTGTATTGCTGTGCACCTGTTCGGCATCCTGGCATGTACTGTGCACCATACCTCACAGGTGTACACACCATTGCTGAATGTGTATATGTGTGTCAATTATGTTTGCTCTGCTGCTCACAGCCCCTATGTGTTTGTCCGGCACATACCTGGGATGATATGTGGACAGATGTCATTTGTGAATGCCTGATGTCTGATTTACAGATCTCATCATCAGTGGTGCATGTATGGCCAATAAAATACAATTACACTGACAACCTTCAAACCTTACCATGGCTATGGGGAGTGTACACACCCTTATTGATATGGCACCCTCTTCCCTGATATGCCATGGGGCCACATTACTGCATATGTTGACATTACACAAACCTGATATGTGACATATGACCTGTGAAATCAAATGCAGTATCAAACAAATGTGTTAGTTGTGCAGATGCTGATTGAGATGCATAAAATTTGTGGGTGCATATGTGTGTACACCTTTATCATGATGGTGTGTTGCACCAACTGTTATGTGTACTACAGCAGTCACTATTCCTGGAAGGGGTATACTAGCATGGGCCATCTGCATTTGCCAGTATTTGGTCACTCTGTCCTACAAATGTCCCCCAACTCTGCATGATTGCAAGGTCAACTTATGTACACAGTCCTTGGAGGCCACACAATGCCATCAATATTGCTGTGGAGTCAGGGTTATGTCTGCCACAATTCATGACCTTGACTGTGTACAGATACAGCCATTCTTAGCGAGCTTTGGATCTCTGCTTCAGTGCACTGTTATGTTTCAGGATGACACCTCCTCCCCATCCTCAGGCTTTTTGCAGATGCTTGACAACTATGGCCTACACAGGTGTGTCATTTTGCAGTGTTCCAAACTCTGAACACCATATGTACCAGCCTAGTCCCTTCTAATGAATGGCAAGCATACAGTTGTACACTGGCACCAGCAAGGCACAGATGGGAATGGTGAGCTTGAGGTGGGGTGAGGTGTTGGTTGTGCAGCACATGTATCTAAATTGATACTGTCTGTAGATTTCAAACTTGGTCTTGGTACACCAGTACACATTGTAATGCATGCCTTTTTGCTGTTATGCATATACTACCTGTAGAGAGCCTGGCTGATGTTTGCGATGGTACAACTGTCCCATCTGATTACCCTAACCTATGGGCCACACTTATGCAGAGTCCAGGCAATTGCCGTCACAGGTACAGCACAGCCAGTACTTGCTAGACATTCCTGCAACTCCCTCAGTGTTGTGGCATGTTACTAGGCAGCCTGCATGACCAGTTTGCAACATGTGTCATCATCTGTCTTGGATGGCCATCTGTTTATTTTCTACATTAATCCTGCCCCATACATCCTCACCACATACATGACTGTCTGCACTGTTTGCCATGGTATATGCAATGGTGAGGTAAGGCTACATGTCCATCTCCTGGGTGCTACCTGTTGGGTATGGGGATCCATTCCATGGCTTGTAAGATGTGTGCAAGCCATGGCTGCCTCTGTTGCAGGTGAGTGGGCACATTTGATGGCCAAACATCTTCGACAATAGACCATTTCTTGGTGTGACATTAAGGACCTGTAGTTGCTGGAAGGTCTATACTCATGAAGAGTGCATGCTGTCAGTACCTCAAAAGCTGTTTCCACAATATGTTATCTGGAGTGTATGCACACATATGCTTCCAGTGTTTGTGAAGGTATGCACTCCAAATATTTGCTGTCCTCACATAGGATTCTATATTACACATTCATTGCTCATGTTAAGACCACATTATAGGTTGTAAGGGTTGTGGAATGCAGTATTGTGAGATGCTGTAGTGTAGATCTGTAACTGTCGCCATTGTAATAGTGGTATATACGCTGTTGTAGCACTGTATAAGGGTGATGTTTCAGACATGTCTCTACTGTAAGCCATTTGTCCTACCATTATGTTCATCTCTGTACACACATCTTGCAATGGCAGGTTGTTAGTTATATTGCAGGACTCTTACATGCCCTTCAGATACGCCACCATGGTGACCACTGTGATGCAGTGCAGTTAACAGCAACAATAAGTGAACATGTACAGCATGAATTATGAGTAGGTGTGTTAAATGTTTGCATGGAATATACTATGGCCATAACATGACCGGTGTATTGGCAAACCTGAACAAACACCATACTCACCAGCTACAGGCTGCTGTCTCGGAGGTATACCAGAGGGACCTACATAGTTGTGTGAGAGATGTGATGTCAGTAGCCACACCTGTGGCATTGGTACAGGGTGGGAGCAGCATTACAGTACATCAGCAGTACAAACCCACAATACTACAGATTATGCACATCTGTTTATTATTACAATGCAGCAAAAGACTATATATATTTCATCTCACATATGCATGATTAAACCCTACAAATGCAGATTGATATGCAGCAGTGGTCTACTGATGCACCCTGTGGCCTTACCTGCATGCTCCTCAGCCATTGTGTGGGTAGCACCCACCTCCACTATGCTCTCCGCCGGGTCTTGTGTTTGTGGGTGGGCAGGTGCCCCGAGGCTGGCAAGGAGCTCCTCAACATGTGTCAGGGGGGCTGGATGGCATGACCCCCCCCCGGCAAGCTGGTCCCTCATAACTGCAGCAGCATGCCAACGGGCATGACGGAGTAGATCAGTACATCGATGTCAGACCTGCTCATAACTGCAGTTATGCAGGCCGACATCGGTTACCCTGTGGACAAGATTGTTCCACAGGGCGGTCCTCTCCTGCAGAT
>NC_056742.1:379951287-380146287 GCF_019279795.1 Protopterus annectens
GGGTATGATTCAGCATACAGCTTACTACCTCTCCCAGGAGTTGAACCATGGCTGTGTCTGCTAAAAATAAAACAGTGTACATCACAGGTGAGTGTGCTATTTAGATATTGCTGTGTATCTCTTCATTGATTTCTGTTTATAAGTCTCCCGTGGTTTTACAGTCTGACCTTGTAATTACAACAGTCTTATACAGGGATTCCTAGACAGTTTTATTACGTAGCACAGTGCGGGTGATAGTGATGAGTAATACGTTATTATTCAGAGAAACTGCAAAACTAACAATGCCATACAATACCAGACTAAACAGTACCAGTCCAGGATTTCAATCTTTTATTTCCAGGCACAGTTTTCTTATCTGACAGACCTGTGGAGGGAATGTTTGTTAACACTACCTGAATGTTGCCACACATATTACCAGATTCCATGTTATTATTATGCACATATGTCTCACTCTGTTACTGCACACACTCTGGTCATAGCTTCACAACATGGGGGTAGAGATGGGACATACTTTGCATATTACTCTCATAACATTTTGGTGAGTTGCTAGAGTGACAGGTTTGTTCTTATAGATATATTTCTGATGGTTATGATGTCTGACAATCAGTTGTATGTCATTATTTGCTGCATAAACTTCTGGGATCATCCCACTGATTTGCCAGGGTGACTGGCAGGAAATTTAAGCCAATTATCTGAACTTTCTGACAAAATCTGTACAGTTGAGGGGTATAATTCTGCATACAGCTTACTACCACTTCCAGGATTCGAACCATGGCTGTGTGTGCTAAACATACAACCATTTACATCTCAGATGAGTGTGCTATTTGGATTTTGTTGTGTACCTTTTCACTGTTTTCTGTCTAAGTCTCCCTCAGTTGTACAATATGACCTTGTGATTACAACAGTCATATACAGACATTCCAATACATTTTATTTATGTAGCACAGTTGGGGTAACTGTGCTTAATACAACAATATTCTTAAGAGAATGCAACACTACATTACCATATGATACCAGAGTAAACACAAGCAGTCCAGGAGTTAGACCTTTATTGCCAGGCTCTTACCCTTTTATTTACATACAACCTATATGAAACTCTTTCTGCCATATTGTCTGGCTTATTCAGTACATCCCATACATGATACAGGTTTTATACTGGAAATTAACTTTCTACTACTTTTAGATTTACTTCTTATGACAGTACATGCGAGATTATTATGAACCTGTCTCATGACACAGCCTCTGCAGCCTACAGGCATGGGATTCCTGATTCACAGCCCACTCTGCTGCCACTGTCAAAGACATAAGAGGAATGTTTAGCCATACCTATCCATAATATAAATGAGCTGGCAATTATTAAACATTTAGTAGAATGAGTACTTACACACTGCTGGGACATCACCCTGCCTAGCTTCTTGGATCCACTGATCCAAGAGCTCCTTCTTCCTCTGTTTCAGGTCAGCATAGTGATGCCTGACCTGCTCACCAGTTTGAGGGATGCCAGTGGCACTGGTGAGGTCACGGGCGAGACGGTCTCAGGCTTCCACTTTATATTGGGAACCCTGTACTGGCCCTGCAGCAGTCTCTCTTCATGGTCTTTTATCAGGAGTCCTACCATGACCTTGGACTCCTGGATGCCCCATTTCTGTGCTTGGAAGTGCAATCCTTCCCCGACACCAACCATTGTGCCTTCAGGAGGAAGCTGCAACCAGTTATGAGATGTATTCCCTCCTGTGGGGTTTAAATAGGGCTGATTTCCTGCACTTTGCCATGATTGGATGGTTTTGAAAATGCTAAGCTATGGGCAAACCCGCTTACCTAAGGTTGACATTGCTTAAAGGGGCATACCAATGGGCAAATCGATTTAGCTGGGCTATGCATTGTTTGCACCTGGTAAGCAGGGGTGTGCATGCTTAGCATTGCTTATTTTTAAATTTGCACACTATTTGCTGTTTGGCATTGATTTATCATTCATTACATGTTATATATTTGTTTAGTATCCGTGATTCATGTGCACATATACTGTAGGGGGTACTTGTGTTTATCGGGGGATTCATCACTTTATTACAATGACACCTCACATCTGGACTTAATGCAGTACTCCAGTTCACATATATATGTTATTTAGTAGGTTATACCACATAAGGGCGGCCACAGTGGTGCAGCAGTTAGTGTTGTCACCTCACAGCAAGAAGTTCTCTGGTTCGATCCTTGGCTAGGGTGCCTTCTGTGTGGAGTCTGCATGTCCTTCCTGTGGTCACGTGGGTTTCCTCTGGGTGCTCCGGTCTCCTCCCAAACACATGCTGTAGGTGGATTGGACACTCTAAATTGGCCCTAGGTGTGAGTGTGTCCATGTGTGTGTGCCTTCTGTGGAAGGTTGGGCGCTGGGCTGGCAACTTGACACCGTAAAAACTCCACTGCCAATCATGAGTGGACAAGTGGTCTGCTGTGGCAACCCCTAACTGGGAAAAAGCTGAAAGAAGAAGAAGTAGGTTATACCACATAAAACTGTTTATAGATTCCATTCACATGTAAATTGTGATTTTGCTATAGTGAGGATCTGTTTGGGTATACCTCAATTTTATGTACAGTTGTGATGGCTTACTTGTTAACCAATGTGACTATAGTGTACAAGATCCTGGGTTCAAGACCTGCAAGGGATGTTTATTTTGTGCTGGGCAGAACAGAGTGATTAAGGCAGTTATAAGTGGGTTTGTGAGGATTTGAGCAATGGTAAGCAATGCTAAATTCCAGTTACAGTTTCTTATACTCAGTTAGCCTCTAAATTGCTTACCTGTGTAGGCATTGCTTACCCCCACACAAACAGGCTTAAACCCGCTTACTATTGCTTAAAAGTGCTTACTCCCGCTTGCCCATGCACTCATTTAGAAAGAAATTAAACATGGGTCTTGGGAAAGTGGTAGATTTGGACACTTTATACATTTTTTACACTATTTGCTGTATGGCATGGATTTATAATTCATTGCACATTATAACTTTGTTTAGTATCCCTGATTCATGTGTACGTATACTGTATGTATGGGACACTTGTGTTTATCTGTGGATTTTACCACATTATTATAATGACTCCTCATATCTGCACTTAATGCAGTACTCCAGTTCACAAATATATGTTATTTAGTAGGTTATACAGCAAAAAAAATGTTTATAAATTGCTTTCACATGGAAAATTTAATTGACTAAAGTGAGAATCAAACCAGGAATGATTCCTCATAAAGCAAGTGCTCTGACCACTCACTATTGCAGTACTGCTTCTAGTCAATGTATCTTGCTATTTACCTTCTTGTGCTATTTAAGCTATAGTATGCATAGCTAAGCAATGGGCAAACCCGCACAGCTACTTTTAAATTTAATCTGTTTGATAAAAAAAAATTCTAGTGCTATTTTCTCTTGGAAGAGACAGGTTTCACTTATTGCTGTGGATTTCTGCCTATATTTTATGTAATAGTTGCATAACACAGTTATTCTGTATCTGAAACATCTAAATGTTATACGAAACAGAATAAGCAACTAAAATGCTACAAGAATAAGCTTTTATTTAGGCAAAAACGTGAAGTTCTGTCCTTTTTACTGGCTGTGGGTATGTTTCAGCCTGCCAGATCTGATGTTTGTACCAAATATTTCCCACTTTGGCCATTTGAAAAGCTGGCAACCCTACAACCCCCTATGAGCGTTCTCGCTCATTGTAATTGCCGAATGGCAATTCTTGAGTGCAGGGGCATGTATATTGTGAGAGCTCTGCTCTCAGACACACCCCCTGCACTTATCCATGCTCTGTGTCCATTTAGGTGCAGAGACAGCGAGCCTTCATAACTATGCATGGCGCGCTGCCGTGCTGCTCTTAAACAGTCATTTCCGTTCAGGAATAAGCTATTCCTGCACGGAAGCTTACTGAATCCTGGGGTGAGAATAGCACATAAACAAGTATACATTATTTTATAATCATAATAAACATGAGAGCTGAAATAATAACTACTTTAAAATGACTGGATAAAGGTTGTTAATACTATTGCAGTCTTGAGATCCACAGAATCCATTGATTCTTTCAATAACAAAAAAGGAATTTCCTGTTTATTCATTAAGAGGTTGAGAATTTGATGGTGAGCTCAGGGTCTCTATACTACAGGGTCTCCATCGAAGCATGTCTAGGAAAGAAGATGGTCATTCCTAATGTGAAGTTCATCTTGTTAAGCCCAGCTTTCAAAATGTTGATATTAATTCAATCAGTTATCAAAGCATATCCAACCGCTAAGTTGGTTATTTCATGTCAATTTGAGAAACTGTCCTGGCTAAATAATAAAAATATCTGTTTTAATTAAACTTCCAGGAACAAAGAAGCAGTCAGCTATAGGAATAAGGCAGGAAGCATTTATGCATATAATTAATTCTGGTATGTTAGAGTCTATAGTTATAGGACTAGTGCATGTATGTTAATTGCTTTAGCTATCAATTAGGTGTACATGGTTGAAAGACAGTATATCAGAAAATGGAATATATTTAATAAATATATATATTTAATATACTTAATAAAATGAAGGACAACAGTTGCAGTTGGCATATATACATTTGGGTGTATGGGGGGTTGCTGTTACATTGGGGGTGCAGAGGGCTTGTCCCCCTGCTAAAAATCAAGTTTAAAAGATAATAGTGATGTTTGATATTCAATCTTTGCATGCATATTTAGTTTTTTTTGGGGGGGTTGTCAGGACTCTGCATTGCAAGTCTCAGCATTTCATTAGGGAATCCATCTCTGATGATAGTAGGTACTGCCATAGGTCATTTGTATATCAAACTGATTTGTACATATGTTTGTATTGAAAAATGTATTTGTAAAGCTGCTTGTGTTAAAATGTTCAGCAGTATGCCCTCCTGGAAAGAATGGCAATGTACATGCATTATTGTTGAAATGTATATGTTGTAGCACATGATACTGGAAGAGAAGAGGTTAATCTCAGTCGAACCAACTTTAAAATATATCTAAAATTAAATGAATTTATGGGTTAAGCCATAAAGATGTTATCCCACACTTTTGAATGGAGCCAGAGATGCAATATCTGTGCTGGAGAATAGTTTGTAGCTCCTGTAGGAAGAGTGGAATGGTTTTACTGTTTTATGACTTCCATATGCTCTAATAAAATGTACGTAAAGATCTAGTGTGTATTGTAGCACATAGGTGCTAAATCCTGACAGCTTTTAGTGATGTGGGAAACAGAGTCAGATGACCAGATCTGTGTGATGTCATTCTTTATGGCAGAAATAATATTTAGATATTAGTAGGAGATTGCTCTCAGTATTTTGTATTCTGTCTTGGATCTGATACAAGGACCACTCACCCACATCATCTTGCCTTGCTCTATTCAGTAAGTAGGAACAGTAATTCTCTAGATCAGTCAGGAAAATATAGTGAGAATAGTTAAATATTGTTTTTGTGTAACTGTGTGACTCTTTCCACCTGTGTTATTTTCAATATATCCTGTGACTAAAACTCTGGTCTGTACTGTAAAGAGATATTTAGTATTTTTATGTTCTTTTATTATTTATTATTAAATATATTTAAACTTTTCATTGCGGTTGGTCTTTTTTAGAAAATATTTAAGCCTTGAGAGTATTTGCATACATTTATTTGGTGATAACTCTGGCCACTTCTGAAAGCCTGGCTGCTTGGTCAACATTACCATTCATATTAATATTAATTTCATTCAGTATAATTGGGTACCCTTGCATGAGTTTTAGGTAGTTGGCTTTGTCGTGCCTGGTGACAGTGTTAACTACCTTATAGTCTAGGCAGAAGAGGGTATAGCTAGTAAACCTGTGCCAGCCTTTCCCAAGTGTGAGTGTGTGTGTGTGTGTGTGTGTGTGTGTGTGTGTGTGTGTGTGTGTGTGTGTGTGTGTGTGTGTGTGTGTGTGTGTGTGTGTTCGTACATGTGCAAATCGAATTTCAAAGTGTGTGTGTGTGTGTCAGTTACTTGGTGCAGGGTCACGAAGCACTGGTTTCACAGAAAGAGAAATTGGTGGAGGGCTTGGCTTGGGCACTCAGCTGAGGACTTAGCTGTACCAGTGGGGAATCTTACTGGGGACCTGAAGGGAGACAGATAGAGAAACCCAGACTCCGATCTGAGTGTGTTCTTTGTGTGCTCTTAAGGGAAACTGTGTTTGATACAGAGAGGTCTGCATTTGGAAATATTGAGTGTACCCATTTGTATTCCAAGTGAATGTCCCTCTCCAGTGTTAGTGGTAAGGATTCAGGCTCCTTGATTACTGTCCCAGAGTGGGGACACCACACCATCCATTTACTTATCTGGAATTTCCCCTTTTCCCACTAATGAGCTTCAATTCCATGTAGGCTCTTGCAAATGTGGTCTATTTTTGCTTTTCCATTTCCTCATGATTCCTTTTTTCACTATTATTGTTAGTAATATTGTTAGTGCTAGAGTGCACTTTGGGTAAGACACTTTATACCATCTTAAAAACATAATTCCCTTTGTAAAAGCTAAATGTGAATCTACTATTGTACCTGTCTGTGTCAGTATTTTTTGTTTAAACTCCTGTAACTCCTCACATTCCCAAAGAAATGTGCTGCCAGGTACCTCTCACTCTTTGATCACATTTCCTGCATACTTGTGGAATGTGTTGTGTTGACGGAATGATGTACAAAATTGTCTGAGGAGACTACACAAAGATTCTGAATTTCTTGGATTTTGTTGCATATATGGAATCTATACAGATTTTTCACCATCCCCACCCAGTTCAGATTCATCAAGGGCAGATCTTGCCTGTTGAACCTGGTTGACTTTTTTGAGACTGTCACCAAGGCCCTGGATGAGGGAAAGTCAGTACATACAGCTTACCTTGACTCGGACAAAATCTTTGACACAATCCCCCACTCGGGCATCATAGAAAAGCTAACACAACTTGGCATAAATCTCTATCTCAATAGGTGGGTGGCCATCTGGCTCACTGACAGAACCCACAAGGTCAAAATAGGTGCCTCTACCTCCATCAGCAGACCTGTCACTAGTGGTGTTCCCCAGGGATCTGTCCTGGAACCCCTACTGTTTGGCATATACTTCTCAAAGGTCCATGCAAAGACAAAAGGCCGGTGGGTGACCAAGTTTGCAGATGACTGTAAGTTGGGTGTTGTCATTGACTCCCCAAATGATGTTAACATTCTACAAGAGGGTCTCACAGCAACAAATGACTGGAGCCAAAGTCATGGCCTCAAGTTAAATGCAAAAAAAATGTAATATCATACCATTTGGCAAAAACATGGCCCTTACTGTTTACTATATCAACGGCAACCCCCTAAGCACACAATCTGTGGTGAGAGACCTGGGTACACAGGTTGACAACAATCTCACATTCAACTATCATGTACCGGGAGTGGCCAGAAAAGTACTTGGTTCATCTCATCAGTAAAGGGATTGCATCCAGAAAAAAGGAGGTTATTACCTCTCTGTACTCCTCCCTCATTAGGCCAATAATTGAGTACAACGCCCTGTTTGTTATGTACCTCTGTAAATGCCTGCACCCATTGAAAATGCCACAGAAATACCTCACAAAGAGAATCCATGGCCTACAACACCTGTCCTATGTGGACAGGCTCTAATCACTATCACTCTACTCGGTATCATACAGATTACTCAGAGGTGATCTGTATCTCACCTACAAGGCAATCTCAGACCCTGCCCTACTAGAGATGCTCCATATCCATAAGTGTAACTCCTCTCACATTACCGGATTGAAAGGTCTAAATATAATATGTGACATTAACAATACCTGCTAGAGAGACAGGTTTCTCTCCCATAGGCTGGCGTGTCTCTGTAATAGACTCCCCATACATATCAAAAAAGTACGTTGCTGACCCTCTTCAAGTGTAACCTTGATGAGTGGATGGGAAACCACAAATTTGTCACAGGGGTTCCACCTTTGTTCTTCATTGACAGGGGTGACAGGTGCTCATTGAGGTTTCTTTTTTGGGGATAAACTCTTGGTTAGACTTGTAAGGGCCCCAGGGCCATAAGCAACCTCTTATGATCACATGATCCTATGATTCCTCATCTAAAATCTGTTTATGCAGCCATTGACGCCAGTCTTGCCTTAAGTTTTTCTGTCTTATTTAATTTCAGTTCTATTACTCCTTTATGTGCCCTGCTTATAAGCTTCATCCTTAGTGGGGTTTCTGTCCTGGTGTTTAATAAATATCCTCCAATTTCAGTGATATCCTATGTCTCTTTCTCTGTTCTAGCATCATCTCATTAAGCATAATTGATATACCCATGTATGGCAAACAATCTGTGTTCTGCAGGTTAAATTCCACCTTTGTTTCTTCACATTTTAAGACCTTATGACCTTTTTTCACTTTTTTCCCCAGAATCTCATCCCTTAATTTCCCTCTCCATATGATAGCAGCATTGTGTATTTTCCTAACTTATTATTAGAGACCATACCCCCCCATTGGCAGTAATATATTTGTCCATTTTAATCCTTATCTGATTTAACACTTGCTTGATGTTTTGACGGATAAGGTTGTATATATGTATTTCTATTGTCATGAGTTGTTTTAACATCTCTGAAGTATCCATCTTTTTGTCCAGTTCCATATAATCCTAGTTAGACTCCAAGACTTTCCATTTGGCTGAGTATGTGGTGTTCCTGGGATATGTATATCAACTTTTGCTGCATGGTCTTGTAATAATCTTCTAAATTTGGTAGCCCCAATCCACCTTGTTCTGCTGGCAACTTTAAATGTTCCCATTGGACCCTGTCTTTTTTATTCTGCCAAATGAATTCCTTCATTTATTTCTTTATTTTGTCTCTCTCTAGATGGGGTAAAACAGTATGCCTGACTTACTTATAACACTAATAGTGTCATAAGCATTTTAATGGCTTCGATTTTGCTATCATTTTCATTGTCTTAGACTCTCAGTTATTTTACACATTGTTTCCTTCCATTTCTCTTCTGCTGCTTTGTGTATTTGTTCCTGAGCACACCCTTTGATATCTCTTCCTCTGCTGTCCCCAGTGGGAGGGAAATTATTGTACCAGACTATGTCTTTATACATAGTTCAAAACAATCACTTCTGTTTTATCTTCATTTATTTTGTATCTGGTTAGTTCACCATACCTCCTTAGATTAGTGAAAAGGACCCCAAGATCTCTCTCTGGATCATAAAGTCAAGTATGATGCCATCAGCAAACAGGGCTAATTGTTCTACTGATTTCTCCCAGTTGTATTGCCTTACCCATGTGTTTTTATTTCATTTGCCAATGACTCTAAGTAAAGATCAAATAGCAATGTGGACAGCAGGTATCCTTTGCTTGCTTCTCTTGTATTTCTATTTCTCCAGACAACTTTGCATTACATTTTAATCTTACATGTGTTCCCTGGTATATTCAGAATATTAATTTTATCCATCCCTGAGAAAAAACAAAGTATTTCATGGTTTCCCTCAAAAATTCCGGCTAACCTAATCAAATGTTTTTTTTTTTCTGGCAATTAGCCATATCATCATCAACATATTCTTGTTTACTTCTGCATCTTTTTATATCATCAGTGTTTTGATTATATTATCAGATGTTTGCCTGCTCACTTCATATCCTTATTAAACAAAATTTATAAACCCAGGCAACAATCTAGCCAATTGTCTAGCCATGACTATCATAAAAACTTTGTATTCATGCTTCAGAATGGATAATAGCTTTAATGATTTCAGGTCAGTCATGTATTTTCCCTCCTTTGGTATGAAAACCATTATCACTGAGTTCCATGAAAGAGGAATATCTCCACCTTCCTTAATGCAATTACAATTTTGGATTCATACCTTAAGTATTTTGTTTTCCTTCAGCTTCCATATCTCTATGGGTATGCCATCCATCCTTAGAGTTTTACCCATTTTCTGATCTCTAACAGCTTTCTTTACTTCCTCATCTTGTATCCTTTTTGTTAAATCCCTTATACTCTTCTTCTTTTAACTTGGGCATATTAAGCCTCTTTAAGTATTCTCTCATGTTTCCTATCCTTGTGTCATCTGCTAGGTCCTCCCTATATAGTCTGGCATAACAATATCAGAATCTATTTCCAATTTCCCAGATTCTGAGTCCCTATCCTTGGCTAGCATTCTCTCAACTGACTGTTTTCTTAACCTCTGCTCTACGAACTTAAGTCATCCTAAGATTGCTGTTGAAAAAATAGATGTTGCACCACTTTGGCCCCGTACCCATTTATAGCATCCAGATAGTCTGGCATGTCTTTCTTAGCTGCTGACAGTTGCTCTTCATACTCTCTATTCCCTATCCCTTTTATTTTGTCTTGTATTTCTTTTATTCTATCTATAGCTTTCATGTATTTTTTACTTTTTTCCCATATTATTTTCTTTTGTCACAACTATGTTTTTATCCTCTGTATAAATTTGTCCCAAGCTTTCATCAAATATTCAGACTCCAATTCTTTTTCTTTAATCTTGTCTGCCAATATTTCATTTAGCCATATGCTAAAACAGTGCCTTTTAAGTAACTAGTTTGGAAAGTGCCAATGCTTGTATCTATATTCTTTACATTGTTCTTTTACTCTCATTTGGACCAATATATAGCCTGAAAGTGAAACTGGATTTGTTTTTAGACCATTCGGTAGGTTTGCATGTTCCTTTGGTATATAACATCGATCCAACCATTTCTAACTTCCATATCTGTCAAAATAATATGTAACTTCTCTACTACCCCCTATGTCAGCTTTACACCTTGAAAAGCCAAATATCTGCATGTATTTCCCCAGGTATCTTCCTGCGTCCTGTATTCTCCTTTGCTTTGGTCTTTCTGTTTACATCTGTACAAGTAGTCACAGCATTTCAGTCCCCAGCCAGTATTAATATCCCTTGGTAGAATTATATGATCCCTCCATTATCTGTTTTATTTCCTGTACATTAGCCTTAGAAGGCAGATGAGTAGATGCCAATGTAAGTAGATGCCAATGTGAGTCTAAGTCTCTGCCATCTACCCTTAATAAGTGCAAATCTGCCAAACCTTTTTGTCCTTCATTAACCTCCAAGTTTATTCTTTTTTTTAATTAGTATTAGAACTCCTCTTCTCATTTCCTTCAACAATCCTGCAACCATAGCCTGCTTTACTGCCTTATTTTATCAGTACCTCAGGTTTTCTTTGTGCAAGTGTGTTTCCTCTAACAGAACAATACCTGTATCCCCTTTAGAGACATGTCAATGCATTTCTTCTTTTTCATTTATCCACCATTCCATTTACATTCCATGTTAACAAATTCAGCGCCATATCTTACAATGACCTACATTATGTTAACAGATTTAGCACCATATTTTATATATTGCTACATTGCATTTTTTGATAAATGTCATCAAACACAGTTGTCTAGGCCCACATTTTCATGGTTTTCCTACTGTACATGCCCATCATGAATGATATATTCCTGGAATCCTCCCACTCTGCTTGGACACTCCCAATTTCTTCTAATTCCACCCATTATTTTCTTTAACCTCCCCCCATGTTTTTGTGTCAGTGAACTACAGATTCAGATCTTAAAACTGTTACTGTATGCTTCTTCTCCCATTATTTCTGAACAATAGTTTCATTTTTCCCAGTTTTAATTTTATTTCACTGAAATAACATGCTTATCTGCTTTTTAAATCTACAAGAGCCTGTGCTTCAGCTGTTACCAATATGTATGCTCCCTATTTGACTGTGCCCCCCACCACATGGTTTAGTAAATTGTTGCTCCCCTTCTTCTTATACTTGTAGTGCTACGCTTCCCTGTCTACAGGAAGATCCTCTATTTTGGGTGTGTTTTCTGACATACTTACATCTAAATTAAATTAGTGACAGTTTTTCCAAGTTATTAATTACAGCCTTCATTTGTTCAATGTACTTCTGTAGTTAGCATCACAACTGTATTTACATGAAGTCCACTGTCTCTGGATTGTGAAACATACATATTAACACTGTCTCTGGACTGTGAAACATACATATTAAGACTGTCTCTGGATTGAGAAACATACATATTAACACTGTCTGTGGGTTGTGAAACATACATATTAACACTGTCTCTGGACTGTGAAACATACATATTAAGACTGTCTCTGGATTGAGAAACATACATATTAACACTGTCTGTGGGTTGTGAAACATACATATTAACACTGTTTCTGGACTGTGAAACATACATATTAAGACTGTCTCTGGATTGAGAAACATACATATTAACACTGTCTGCGGGTTGTGAAACATACATATTAACACTGTCTCTGGACTGTGAAATGTACATGTTATGTTTACTGATAAGTCACATTCTTCTGCCTAGTCTGTCTTTACTCCTCATTCTTCATCTCTGTCCTCCATGATGACTTCCGTCAAACTGTCCCTTGCAATCTCACTGATTTTCTTCAAGTGTTCTCACATTTGCTTGCTTGTTTCCTACATTTTTCTGTGGAACACTGGAAGGAACTTTGCATGTATTCTTTGTGTAGGTATTTTGAAGGACCTTTTCCTTCCATCAAGTGTCAGCTCACTATTACTTGCCTCAGTGGTCACATAACCAGTGTCTTCTTTTCTCTTCATAACATCTGTTGTTAATGTTTAATTGAATTATATTTTATTATTATTTATTTATTATTAATCCTTTCTAGCTTCTATGCAGTCCACATGGAAGCTTCTACTCCCCCGTGCCTGTGTGCTCCCTGGCTTTAGAAGATTCTGCCGATGGGTTAAACACTCTGTGGTCATCTCCTGCCCAACAGACTCGCCCAGCAAAATACCTTGTGAAAGTGTTATAAATCTGCTTAAGTTACCTGACTGAAACAGCTCCAAAGTCAAACTAAAGACCACAGCTTTCTAGCTCATCTCTTCTCCCGATGGATTAAACACTCTGTGGTCATACCCTGCCCAACAAATTCGCCCAGCAAAATACCTTGTGAAAGTGTTATAAATCTGCTTAAGTTACCTGCCTGACGCAGCTCCAAAAACAAACTAAAAACCACAGCTTTCAAGCTCAAATCTTCTCCCGATGGGTTAAACACTCTGTGGTCATCCCCTGCCCAACAGACTTGCCTAACAAAATACCTTGTGAAAATGTTATAAATCTGCTTAAGTTACATGCCTAAAGCAGCTCCAAAAACAAACTAAAAACCACAGCTTTCTAGCTCAACTCTTCTCCTGACGGGTTAAAAACTCTGTGGTCATCCCCTGCCCAACAGACTTGCCCAGCAAAATACCTTGTGAAAGTGTTATAAATCTGCTTAAGTTATCTGCCTGAAGCAGCTCCAAAAACAAACTAAAAACCTCTTCAGCTCTGATTTTCACAGTTGCTTCCTTTCTGATTATTTTCAGTGCTGTTTCACACTGCTGACCTGGTTCCAACCAGCTAGGCCACTGTGACATCCATCTCCACTCTCTCTCCAACCTCTCCCAGTTTCTTTCACTTTCTTTTCTTTCCAACCCATCCCCCAAACTCTTTAACTTTACCTTCCTTCCTGTGGCAGTGGCGCCATCTTTAAAATCCTTTCTAGCTTATGTGCAGTCCACATGGAAGCTTCTACTCCCCCCTGCCTGTGTGCTCTCTGGCTTTAGAAGGTACTATGCAAGACATACTGTTTTATTTATTGCTGTGTTTACACTGCTACTATGCACTGTCTGTCAGTTTAGAGTTAACTGTGTTTGCTAAAAGTTGCTTTAGCTGTACAAGCTGCTGCATTTACTCCTGCTACTACATTACAGTTTTTAAGAATTGTTTTCTGCTCTGCTTATGGGGCTTAGTTAATTGTGTCTGCTAATATTTGCTATTTCTGTACAAACTACTGCATTTACTTTTAGTGCTACATTAGTTGTTTAAAAAGTAGTATCTGCTCTGCTTTCAGGGCTTAGTCAACTGGGAATACTGTTATTGCTACACTGGTTATTTCTTGTCTGTATTATACCTCACTTATCCTTCTGATTCTCTAGGGTTTTTCTAGGTGTGCTCTCTGATATGTCTTTTCTTACTTTCTTGGTATAACCTTTTGTATGTATTCCCCCTTATCTCTTGCAACTTGTCCCGACGGGTTAAACACTCTGTGGTTACCCCCTGCCCAACAGACTCACCCAGCAAAATACCTTGTGAAAGTGTTATAAATCTGCTTAAGTTACCCGCCTGAAGCAACTCCGAAGACAAACTAAAAACCACAGCTTTCTAGTTCAACTGTAGGTGTTCCTTCTACTGTAATTTAGCCACACTTTGAATGTGTTTTTAAGAGTATCTACTTTTTAAAAAGTGAACTGCTCCTTATCATTTAAAGTATTACTACAGGGCAGGTGAGCATACACGCAGTTTAGTTTTTCTGGCGGTAGTAACTTTGGCCATCAGGAGGCAGCACAACGCCAGCAGTCTGCCATATTACTTGTTGTTTTAACTAACAATAGTACCAATAGCTTTTAGTTTAATGTCATTTTAACTCTCAAGAGTTCCAGTATATGTAAGTTTAATGCTGCTAGCCAGAGTGTTATTTAACCCCTAGTACATCTTCTGTACCCTTTGTCTCCTGTTTTTAAATTTGTATCAGCAACATTTCCATTTCTGTCTTGCTGTCTTCTTACCTCTTCAGCTCTGATTTTCACAGTTGCTTCCTTTCTGATTGTTATTTTCAGTGCTATTTCACACTGCTGACCTGCCCTGTCGGTACAGGTTCCAACCAGCTAGGCCACTGTAACATCCATCTCCACTCTCTCCAACACCTCCCCCAATTTCTTTTACTTTCTTTTCTTTCCAACCCTCCCCCAGACTCTTTAACTTTCCCTTCCTTCCTGTAGTGCCATCATTACCTCTCTGAACCACTGAACCACTCTAATCATTTCTCTATACCACTGCTAGAACGTCTCTTACCTCCCTTGTATACTTTCCACTGAACTTACCTTCTACTCCACTGATTGTTTTTTTTTTTTTTTGTTCATTGACCTTGATTCTTCCTTCCCTTGGCTCAAAATATACAAAAAGTAACCCTGTACCCTGGTTAACCAAAAACACCTTAGCTACTATGCGACTCCGTGACAAAGCCTGGACTTGTTATTATAAAAATAAAACCACTATCACCCGTAATGAATATAAAACACTACAAAATAAAGTAAAAAAACGTACTACCTTAGACCACAAAGCTTATTTCTCCATACTACAAACCAACCACAGCACCAATCCCAAACTATTTTGGAAAAGAATTTCATTTCTCCTCAACCCAGGAAAAAAAGAAAACCCTTCCCCTAACTCAGATGCCTCTGATATGGACTTAGCCACCCAATTTAACTCTTTCTTCATAGAGTCCATAAGCAAGCTAACATCGTCCTTCACCAACACCTCTGTGTCCCCTCCTCAGCCTGCACTCATTCCTTCCTCCCCTGGAATCTCTTGCCCCCAACCTCCACCCTTCTCTATCAATTCCATCTCTGTATCCATCATAAAAATCTTCTCCTAAAATTAAAACCTGGTTCCAGTGTCCCTGATGAAATTCCCTTCTAATTCCTAAAAGTAGCCACAGAAGCTATTGTTCTCCCTCTCAGCATACTAATTAATCAGCCTATCTCAGAAAGCCAGGCCCCTCAGCTCTGGAAGAAAACCTTTATTATTCCTCTACATAAAGGAGGCAATAATAATGACATTCAAAACTTCTGCCCTATTGCTATCTTATTCCCTATTTTTAAGCTTCTTGAAAAATGTATCTACCAACAACTCTTACCCTATCTCATCAACAACCAGCTTCTTACCCCCACACAGCATGGATTTAAACCTAGTCATAGCACCTCCACTGCCCTCCTCTCCTTCCTTGAAACAATTAACAAAGCCCATGATTCCGGCCATTTCATGTCCCCCCTTCTCTTTATCCTCTCCAAGGTGTTTGACACTATTTCCCACAACCTGCTTCTTAATAAACTCTCCAAACTAAACCTATCCCCTTTCTGTACCAAGTGGTTCTCCAGCTACCTCACAACCAGACAACAAGCAGTCAAATGGAACAAAGCCACTTCACTCTTCCTTAATACTCCCACAGGTGTCCCCCAAGGTTCCATTTTAGGCCCCCTACTATTCAGCATATTCATTAATGACTTCTACTAAGCCATTCCAAACTCTAGCCCCTTCCAATATGCCGACGATTCTACCATTATCTGCTCCTCCCCTTCTATCCCCATTCTAAATAAGCTTACCCAAAGTGCCTTCTCCTCTACTGAGCAGTGGATGCTAAACAACCATCTGGCTCTTAATGTAACCAAAACTAAACTTATGTTATACACCGCCTCCAAAACCTCCTCCCTAAATAAACACTCATTCATAATCACCAGCAAAAACAATGGTCCCCTAGAAATAGTCTCTGACACTAAACTACTAGGAGTACTTATAGATGATTGACTAAAATTCGACAAATATTTACAAGTAAATATAAAAATAAACCCACAAAAAACTTGGTATGCTATACCGCCATGATCGGTATATCTCTGCTTCCACTAGGCTTATACTAACCAAAACTTATCTCATCACATCCCTCTTATATGGTGCATCTATGCTCACCAACCTGCAATCCTCCCTCAAAACAAAACCTTCCTCTTGCTATAACAAGATATCTAAATTTGCGGCAGCTCACAGAGTCATTTCTCACCATTGTAATTCTCTTCACCAACTAAACTGGCTTGGGCTACCTAACCTCCTCACTTATACCCAACTCATCCAAGCACACAAACTTATTTACAACCCCTTTATTTGTCTCTCCCTAGCCACTACCTTTAAAATGCATGAACCAGAACAACTTCTAAGATGTAATTCCCAAAAACTAATTAAATTGCACAAACCCAGACATCCAGCGGGGTATCACCTAATGTCCTTCTCTCTTGCACTCCTCTGGAATTCTCTACCATCTCCTGTTCGCATCACCAGCAGTCTCTCCTCATTTGAAACCTTGCTGCACTCAAACCTAACTTCACAATGGAAGTGCTCCTGTTCCCATCCTACCTAATCTTTCTAGTACCACTTCCTACTCTCCTAGAACTAAATACACCATCACTGCCTCCTATAGTTCCACAGCTCTACTGAACTATTTGACCAACTACTTAACAGTTACCCTATGCTGCTACTTTTGTAAAAAAACAAAACAAAACAAAAAAGTGTTTTTTATTGCTGTTTAATGTACTATACTGATGTATTCTATCATTATTATCCTTTTCTTTTCATATTTACTTTATATTCCTGTGAAATAATCTGTAATGTATATGTGCAATGTGTACTATTTATTTGTATTTTTCTGGAGCTTTTCTCCCCAGGACTCCATTGAAAACGGACTCCTTGTGGCCCAATGGACTATCCTGGCAAACAAACTGCAAATAAATAAATAAATAAATAAATAAATAAATAACAGAACAACTCCAATGCATTTGTTTGCTGCTCTTAGAAAAATTCTAACAAGAAACTGTAGGGGATATTATACTATACAAGGCTTAATTGACCAACACTTCCTCAGAGAGAGGACAGTAATATGTTGACAATCATTCTTAAATGAGTGCCAAGTAAGCTCTGAATATTCACATATCAGGGATTTCATGCACTCTTGCTGGAATCCTCTCCTTGGTTTCAGTTCCTTAGCACACATCAATTTAATAACACAGGACACTTATGCCACCTTTAGCACTGCAAGCTTTCATGGGGGTTTCTTTCTAACAGTCCCAGATATCTAGAACTCCCACTCGTAGTGTAAGAAAGTATGATATTGTTTTCCAGAAACCCCTTTAAATGGTCCAAATACTAGCAATCTCAAAAACATGTACGTAACTGCCCATTGCTTCACACATCTCCAACACTTACTGTCCAATCCTGCTCCCAAGCTGAATTGCTTCACCGTTGTAAGCTACGTTATGTTTTCGAAACATGTCAACATACGCAGTCCCTGAATTTGGCTTCTACCAAGCAACCTAAGAGCCTTCCAATCTTGGTCCAATTACCCTTCCTAAAAATAAATTCCGTCTTCTTTTCTCCATTTTTCTTCCAATGAATATTTTGTTGCATTTGCTCTTCTTCACACATCTCCTTATCTGTCAAGCTTGCTTTTCTTTTTGCCGCTGTTCTCCATTTATCCCATGGTATGACTCATTTCCTCTGTCTGACTGGGTTCCGTTTGTCAGATCTTCATATATCTTCTGTGGATCTACATTTATTGTTGCACCCAGAGAATAAAATACTTTAAAATGAGCAGGATATAGGAGCTTGAACTTCAGATTCATTTTTTCTATACTTCTGCAAACAGAGAATGAAAACATTTCTGTTTTCTCTTGCCTGACTAAAACAATTATCAAAAAAATTTCTGGATCCACCAACTTTATTACTGTCTCTTTCTTCAATAAAGTTGATACAATTTCTTCTTTTACCTGGTAGGAGTGTAAGTTTACAATAATTGGACATGCACCCCCCCCCTCCGTGCACACACTGTGCGTGCTCTTTTTGTTTGTGTCTTGTTTACTGGGATCCTTGTTCATTGCTGGATACAGTCTCATAAACACTCTGCAGTCATTTCTTTCTACTGTCTCTGGTACCTCCATAAATCTCAGGTCCTCAAATCTGAACTTGATAAGTTTTTCCACTTCTTGTCATGCTCTGCCAGAACTTCCTTTATTGCCTTCTGTGATGGCTGCACCACTGTAAGTTTCTCTGAGTGCTGGATAAAATCTCATCCACTTCATCCATTTTCCTGTTATTTGCTGCATTGCAATCTCTCAGAGTCCCACTTATCTTAATGATCTTGGCATGCATTTGATCTGTCTTTCCTTCTTCAGATACAGAGTCCCTTGACTGCTTCTGACATTCTATTTTCACTTCCTTGCCAGTATTCCATGCTTTCTCTGACTAAACAGTTATCTTCAGGCTTGTTCAGCTGCAAGGTAACCTTTTGTTTTGTTTTTTTCCATCTGCTTAATCTCCTGGCAGATGTGTATTGTAGTCTACAAAGCAGCTTAACAGCTCTTTCACTGTCTAATGGCTATGTATGAATTAATGGTCCCCTAAAATGGAGTTCCAAAAATACCACACTGATGCCATACCTGAAGTCAAAAACCAAGCAGGAATTCTATGATATAGCCAATTTCCCTGAGGTACTGGAAGCAACAGATTGTACCCACACTGACATAAAGGCCCCATCTGGTAAACTTGGAACTATCATGAGCTGCAAAAGGTATCACTCCATCAACTGCCAGGTGGTCTATAATGCACATGGCGTCATCTACAATGTGTATGGAGGCTACCCAGGCAGTTATCATGACTCCCAAATATGGCACACCTTTGACCTGTACCAACTGTTTGTGAGGGATGTCTTCCTACAGGACCATCGTGTTGGTGATATGCCTGTAACTGTGACTCATGACAGCCATGAGAAATACACATAATCAAACAGACCATAGATACAACTGTGCCCAATCCCAAACAAGAAACATTACTCAGCATGTGTTTGGGTTGCTGAATGCATGCTTTTGTTACTTGGATTCATGATGCTGGCACATATGTAAAAATAGTGCCAGTGTGTGCAATGTTACACAATATTATACTAAGAAATAGTTGCAGCAGGATGAGCACTTGCAAAGAGAGCAGATCCCAACACACCAAGAAGTGGAGCTTGAGTCAGACAAGAAGTCAATAGAGGAGCCACCAGCAGAGGATGATTATGCTAGATGGAGGCAGGCACAGTATGCTATGCCACTGTCAAAGAGGCAACAGCTTGCACACAGCTTTGAAGAAGCTTGGAATAGATTGCCCATACATTTCAAGCAGAGTGCCTCTTTGGACCTCTTCAAGAGGAACCTTGACGATTGGATGGGAGAAAGGAAATTCACCCCAGGGATCACGTCAGTCGCCCTGCTAGACAGGGGTCCAGGAAAGTAAATAATGTGGGAAGAAATAGCCAGGGAATTGTTATGGCTAGGCTTGTATAGGCCCTAGGGCTGATAGCCTAGTACCAACCTATGAACCTATGAACCTATGAAGCATAGGACAAAGGAGTAAAGTAGATACACTACAGTAAAAGTGATGCATGCAAAACCAGTGCCAGGCCATGTGTGATCATACACAGGGTAGTCACACTGTGTATCAGACACAGGCAACCAAAGTAACAGTGTGCAAAGGGCAGAGCACAACTGTAATCATTTCCACAGGTAGGGAAGGGAGCACAGCAGTGGATTTCTTTCACAAGGCAGCGTTTGAGTGCTGATGAGTGTGAATACAAGGTGTCCTTTTATGTGAAATGTTGGTTCTGTGGTGCCCTTAGCATAACATATGTAGGTTCATAGGCAATTACCAGACTAGATGTCCTTGCTGACCATTTAAGGCTGGATGATTTTCCTTCAGATGTGAAACTCAAACCCTGTATCTTGTGTTTGTGATGTAAACACCTTAACCATTATGCCAACCCCTAACTCTAAATGATACACAACTGCAAATGCCCTCCCCACACTTTTCACATCTGCATAGCAAAATACTAGGCTATCAGTCTACAGACTATCAAATGCTTAGTCAATAACTAGAGGTCAGAATCAAACGCTGTACCTTACATCTGTGAGGTTAATACCTTAGCAATTATGCCAACTTTCCCATATAAAGAAAGCTAATTAAATGAGCAATTACAGACGAGTCAACAAATATATTCTTATCCACACTAAAATAAAAAAAAACATTGCTATCTTAATGCATCCATCAATAACAATCAAGCTAATAAATGCCCTTACCTTAGTCCCCAGTTTACTAATATTAATTTTTCTACACCTATTCTCATGAGCTTTTAGTACTCTATAATACATTCTGATATTATTGATTCCTACATACCCATTTCTATTCCTTCCCTCCCTTCCAGGCATTAGCAATACAACTTCTTACCCAGCTACCCAGGATCAAAATGATTTTCCTTTCCAGTTTTGTCAAACCAAGATCCTTAACCCATATTCCCAGTAAGGAAAATTTCCATGAGTTCGGTACTTTCTTGACAGAAACTGCTTCTTACTCCAATAGAATTTCTTCCCAACAAACCTTTAACAATCTTGCAATGCTAAAACATATAAACATGATCAGTATCAGGGTCTCCACACTTCCAACATTCCACACCATTTGTACCTATCATCCTACCAACCCTTAGTGGAGTCCAGAATCACCTATGAATCCAGCACATATGGTGATCCCATATCTTATGCAATGCATCTATCCTTGCCTCCATTTTAAGACATTTTGCCCGATCCTGCTTAGATAAAGCTACATTTTCTCTAACTTCCCACTAAACCCTTGATTGATCCATGTTCTTACCATACACATGGCTTATAAGTATCTTGTAATCCTTACCATGGGTTCACTTCCCGTCATCTCCAACTGCAACCCCCTTGAAGAGATTATAGGTCTCCTTCCCTCGCCCCTCTATATCTAAGAATCCTTTCAGACCAGACAATTTAATCCATGTTCTAATAGCTTATTCAATGTGTTCAAACTGTAATCAAGCCCTGTCAGACAAATAAAACTTCTCCAGAAACTCACTCCAAAATTCCAACCACCAGTGCGCCTGAGCACATATTCATCTCTATAACTCCCCAACCTATACCATGCCTTTTAAAAAGGCCTTCCTTGAATTTGAATATTCCTGTCATACCAGATATATATATATTTTTAAAAACACAAAGTATTGACAGCTTTCATCCCATTAAAATCTGCAAAAATTGCTCTAAAATAATATTGTCATAAACATAGTCAACAACTACTTCCTTTCCATTATCATAATCCTCACATCTACAAGATAATACATTTGTAGCTGCTAAAGCCAGCACATATAGTCTAAAATCTGGCATTCTGCAACTCCCCATCATTGAGGAAAGCTCAATCTCCCCCTAGAAATTCTACTACCTTTCTCATTCTACACAAATCAATCACAAAACATCTGCAACTTCCTGTACCGCCATATATCCCTATCCACTGATAGAATATGTCTAAACAGATACAATATCCTGGGTAGAATTGTCATGTGAATGACATTAATCCTTCCCAAAAGAGTAACAACTGTGGATGACTATCGTTCTAATAATAACAACACTTGACTATATAGTTATTCATAACTAAACTGTATCAAATGAGCCTCATTCCACATTACCATCAAACCCATATATTTGGCTTCTCCATTTCTAGAAATCCATTCTTCATAAATAGAAGAAAAACAGCCTTACCAACTCTAACCTGAAATGTTTTTGGACCAGATACATTCCAAACCAGATATCCTACTAAACCTTTTAAAGAAGTCCATCACTGGGGGTAAGACCATATTTAATCTGTTAGCAGCCAACATGTAGTTGACTGCAAACATACGAAAATTTTTCCATTCCCCAGTCACACTCTGAAAAGCCCTTTAAATATGTAGCGTTAGCATTTCCATCTATAGAATATGGTGACAGAGGACAACCATATCTAATACCCCTTCCCACTTGAATCCCTTGTAAAGCTATTTATTGACTACCAATCTGTCTGCCTGTACATATACCTAACCTAGTTTAAAAAATGACTAACCTTGCCAGTCTCCTCCAACGCCTGAAACAAATATGGCCATTTAAGGGAATCAAAAGTTTTTTTAATGTCAAGCAGTAGCACTCCTGCCCTACTCCAACCTTGTTTTTCAGCAAATTGTATTAATCCTCTAATTAACCACCAGCTCATAGGTTCATAGGTTCATACTAGGCTATCTGCCCTAGGGCATTTATAAGCCTAGCCAGAATGTGTTTTGCTTTCGCCACCCATTTTAAATTTATTTTGCTATGCCCTTTTTCGAGGTTAGTATACTGTGCCTCTGTCTAACAGTGACACAGAAGTGATACCCAGGGTAAACCTATGATCTCCCATCCACTCATCAAGATTCCTCTTGAAGAGAGTCAATGAGGGACTCTGCCTAACCTGGACTGGGATTTTATTCCAGAGTGAAGGGAGCCTCTGGGTTATGAATCTGTCCCTCCAGCATGTCCTATTTATTTCAGTGCTGAGGTTCAAGTCTCTCGAGCGCGTAGCACGATGGGATTTGGATTTTCAGAGGTGCGGCATGTCCATTAATTCCGGGTTGGACATGGCTTTATACGTTAGGCACAGATCGCCTCTGAACAGGCAGTATGCCACTGAGTAGAGCTGGAGTTTCTTTAACCGGGCAGCATATGGCATCTGTTTGAGCCCTTTGATCCACTTGGTGAGGTACTTTTGGGGTCTTTCCAGTTGCTGCAGGTGTCTGGTAAGGTACATCCCAAAAGGGGCATTGTACTCAATTATGGGCCTGATGAGGGATGACTAAAGAGGTACGATGACCTCCCCTGATCTAGATGTGAATCCCTTCATGATTAGGTGGGCTATATAATTTAACTAAACCTCTTTGACTAGAGAGTAACAACTTGGACTGGTATTTCTGAACTCTTTTTGCAAGGATTGAAGCTACATTCTACAAAATATGGGCCTATAATTACTTGGATATTAGCTATCCTTACTGCTCTTGGGAAGTAAAACCATCAAAACCTTGGAGAAAGATTCTAGGAGGAGCCCATCCTCTGTAGCTTTATTATATACTGTTGCCCGGTGTGGAGCCAAAACATCATGGGACATTTTATAAAATTCAGTTTAAAATCCATTCTCACCTAGTGCCTTGCCACATAGTAGACCATTTATAGCTTCCACTACATCCATAATCGTGATATCTTTGTCTATATATTCCACCTTGGGTGCCAACAACCAAGGCCCAAGCAATTCAAATTGTGACTCTAACACATCATCTAAGCTTAAGACCAAATTTTTAAAAGTGTAAAGCTCCTGATAAAAATCACTAAACAAACGTTTATACTGCTCAGTGCCAAAGACTACCCATTCTTCTCTATTGACCATTGAAGAAATTGAAAACCAACCTGTTTCTCTTTAAATCTATCTGCTGACCATTTACCTTACCTTTCACCTCTATATCATAAGAAGTCCTGTATTTCCATCTTCTGTTTTTCCACAGTAGATGTTTCCAGTTCTACAATGTTCACTTTCAATTTACAGATTTGCATCCATATTTCCATTAAACTCATATCCGTCCTGCGTTGCAAATACTTTAGATAATTCTCCCAACATTAAGCCTTGAGAAATGCCTCAATTTAAAAACACTTCCATTCCCTTTTATTGCCCTTTAACCACACATTTGACAGCATCCCACCATGTTTGAATAGATGGGCTAGATAATTCAGTCTAACTATTACAATGCAATACTTCTGTGATTCTATTCACTCCCTCTTGAAATCTCCCAACAAGACTCCAGTGCCAGAATTTCCATTTCTATCCACTAAAATAACTATCTTCAGGTGGGAAGTTCAATTTCAAAGTAACAAATGCATGATCAAATATCTCTCCCCAGTATCAACAGCCCCCACTTGCAACACTCCAGCCCCTCTAACCAAAAACTTATCTATTCTACTTCCTTGCCTCTCCCCATTCTTAGAGAAAGTAACATCCACCTCCCCAG
The DNA here is from genome assembly GCF_019279795.1 of Protopterus annectens. Classification (NCBI taxonomy): domain Eukaryota; kingdom Metazoa; phylum Chordata; order Ceratodontiformes; family Protopteridae; genus Protopterus; species Protopterus annectens. The sequence continues at coordinate 379,975,815 of NC_056742.1, forward strand.
GGTGAAGTCATCATAGGGTCAGAGATTAATACTAAGCTAGGTGCCCTCATGAGACATTTTAAGACTAATCAGTTAACCAATTTGAGAATCAACCCCTGCACCTTGTGTCTGCAAGGTAAACACCTTAACTATTATGCCAAACTCCCACTCCAAAGCTTCAGATACTTTACAGATTTCTATAGGTTAGTACTAGGCTATCTGTCCCTGTGAGTCACTTTAAGCTAATTATCCCATGTGAGAATTAAACCCTGCACCTTGCATGTGCAAGGTAAACACTTTAACCATTATGTCAACTTCCCAACACCACCATGCCTTAATCCAACTCTCTTCACTCATACAGTGGTAAACAATTTTCACTGCTTGAGTATGACGTTCTTACAATCAAACTTCCTGTCAAGTTCCTAGTCTACCACCATATTAAAATCATCACCTATAATTTCGCTGTCACAAAAGGCAACACTTCCAGCCAGATCCAATAAAAAGTTAAGAATAATTCAGAAGAGTCAAAATTTGGTCCATAAATACAGCCCACTTTTCATTCTTGTCCCCAAATGTCCAAGTCTACAATGATCCATCTGCTTCCTGATCTGACCTACCAACTCTAGCAATTACATTTAGATTTTTGTACTTTTATAAGGGCTCCTTTCTTCCCTCTGCCTTTATAGGTACTGCGCAAGACAACCTCACAGACTTTGCCTCTCATTTTAATGCCTCCTTGCACTTAAGCTTAATTTCTTGCAATAATACATCAGCATTAATTCCATTTAGTTTACTTTTAACCCTTGTTCTTTAAATCAGGTGGCAAACTCCCCCAGCATTCCAAGTAACAACTTTAAGAAGAACTCCCCCCACCTGCAATTTACCCTCTCCTATTGGCTGACCTTCCTCCCTTGAATCCTGGCTTAGTCAGACATTGCTCTTTGATCACCCTCTGATCTATGCCCAACTCCTGGAGGTGTGAAAGTAATGGATGCTATTTGCAAGCCTGCATAGACATGGGTGTACTCCTGCCTCATGAAGATGTATGTGTGTGTAGATATATATATATATATATATATATATATATATATATATATATATATATATATATATATTTATAATTTACACTTGAACAAAAATGAAAACACCGAGACCAAATTAACGAAAACTGAAACTCCCGAAACCTCACTCCATTGAATAACACAAGACCAACAAAACAACACTACAAAAATAAATCACAAAATAACACATATTTTTGCAGTGAGGCAAGCCCTCCACACCACCCGCAAATTATATATATCAACTCCAGAATCACACTACAGTGACAACATGGGTGGATTCCCCGAGAGTCACTTTAGTGCGATTTGCACCTACAAGTCAAAGTGATATAAAATTCCTATCTACAACACTGTAAACTTACACATGTACCTTCCAGCTGCCAGCATATCTGTCATGGAACAGTACTGACATGAATATGTAGTTCTGCATCTCCCACCGCCAGGACCACTTTCGCTGAAACGGACCTCAAGAAACTGCTCTTTCGGCAATATAGACTTGGTGTTTTCATTTTTTGTTCAAATGTAAATTCAGTGATCCAACTAGGACCCATTTTTATATATATATATATATATATATATATATATATATATATATATATATATATATATATATATACACACACACACACACACACACACACACACATATATATATATATATATATATATATATATATATATATGTGTATATATATATATATATATATATATATATATATATATATATACACATATATATATCGGTTCATAGGTAGGTGCTAGGCTATCTGCCTAAGGGCCTGAGTAAGCCTAGCCAACAAGGTTCCCTGGCTTACGTCAACCAAGAAAGTTATTTTCCTGTGCCCCTGTCGAGCAGAGCCACAGAAGTGATCCCCGGGGTGTATTTCCTATTTCCCATCCACTCATCAAGATTTTTCTTAAAGAGTGCTAATGAAGAACTTTGCTTGACATAGATGGGTAGCTTGTTCTGGAGTATGGGAAGTCTCTGGGACAGGAATCTATCCCTCCAGCATGTCCTGTTTATTGTGGTGACAAGGTTTAGGTCACTAGAGTGTGTAGCTTGGAGGGATTGGGATTTCTTTAGGTGTAGTATGTCCAATAGCTCTGGGTTTGACATAGCTTTATATGTTTAGGCAGAGATCACCTCGGAGTAGGCGATATGTGAAGGAGTAAAGCTGGAATATTTTGAGATGGTCAATGTGGGGCATCTGTTTGAGGCCAGTAATCCTCTTTGTGAGATACTTCTCTGGCCTTTCCAGCTGCTGCAGATGTCTTGTGAGATACATTCCAAAAGGGGCATTATACTTTATAATGGGTCTAATGAGTGTTGAGTAGAGGGGAACAATGACCTCTTTTTTCCTGGAGGAGAACCCTTTTGTGATGAGGTGTGCCACGTGGAAGGATTTTCTGACTGCTGTGGCGATGTGATTATCAAAGGAGAGACTACTGTCCACTTGGGTCCCAAGGTCTCTTATCACACATTCAGTATTAAGTAGACTGCCACCTATGTGGTAGTTCGTGGGTACAGAGTTTTTACCAAAGGGGATGACAATGCATGTTTTGGCATTGAGCTTGAGGCCATGGGTCTGACACCAGGCATCTGTCTCAGTGAGGCCCTTCTGTAGGATGTCCACATCATTTGGGGACTCAACTATGGCTCCTAGTTTGCAGTCATCTGTGAACTTCGTTAGCCAAAGGCCTTCTGTGTTAGCCTGTACTTCAGAGAAGTAGATACCAATGTCGATGATTTGAAGTCATATTTGGAGTCAGCAACTTTTACAGTGTGGGTTCTGTCAGTGAGCCAATTGGCAACCCATCTTGTGACATAGGGATTTATACCTAGTTTAGTGAGTTTAGCTATGATTCCAGAATGGGGAATGGTGTTGAAAGCCTTGGCAAGGTCAGGATAGGCTGTGTGAACCACCTTATCCTCGTCTATAGCTTTGGTGACTGCCTCAGAGAAGTCGATCAGTTGCAGGAGGCATGATCTGCCTTTCACAAACCTGAACTGGGTGGAATCCAGAGTTTGGAGGTTACCAATGTATTTGTTTATGAGTTCCATGATGATACAGTCCATGGCTTTACAGGCCAGGCCAATAAGGTGATAGTTCCCGGGATCAATGGCGGCTCCCCCTTTGTGGAGTGGGATAACTGTTGCTGTGCACTATTCAGTGGGCACAAAGCCTGATGTGAGACTATGACTGAACATGGTGCTTAGATGGGGAGCCAGTTCATTCTGAAGTTCATGTAAAACGCAGCCTGGGATGTTGTCCGGTCCCATGGATGCTGTGTTTTTGGCTTTAGAGAGTGCAGCTTTTATCTTCGTAGTTGTGATTACAGGGACTCTGCATTCTTCCTGTATAGATATGGGCCCTTTAGGGGTGAAAGGGGGATAAAGTTAGCACTGAACCTATCTGTCAGGATGTTGGCAATATCAGTTGGTTCTATAATTTTTATGCCGTTGTGCTGTAACTCAGAGCAGATCTGGGTATTGCCATTGAGATTCTTGACATAGCTATAGAAAGCTTTGTGGTTGTCCCTAGAATCAGTGGTGATTTTGTTTTCGTAGCTAGCTTTGGAGTATCTTATAAGGGATCTCAGCTTCTTACTGAGGCTGACCAGGGAACTCCTCCACTCATGGGATTTTACTCTCTTTTGCAACAGTTTCTTCCTTCTGTTGTAGAGTTTGTTTATGGCAGGGGACCACCAGATTGGCTTCCTTTTTTTTGGAGGATAGCGTCTTGGTTCTGTTTGGGATAGCACGGTCCATGCACTCGTGTAAGTGCTTATAGAGTGCATCTGTGTAGGATTCGGCAGTCGTATCTGTATTGTCCATCTGCTTGGGTGTCATGAAGTTCACCACTTTTGTCTTAAGAAGCATGAAGTTGGCTTTAGAGAATTTTTTTACCATGGTTTCCTTAATGGGGGGTGGGGGTGGGATGTGGATATCTAGGGTGATTAGCTTATGGTCACATCTGACCTACGAGGAGTTGACTTCAGGTGTGGAACACCGATCACTCATGTTGGTAATGACTAGGTCTATGATATTGTTCCCCCTGGTGGGTGTGTGGATAAGTTGATCCAGGGCACTGGAATTTATGAATTCCAGAAAGCGCTGAGCGAAGGAGTTGGTACATGAGTAGTTTTCCCAGTTAATGGTGGGGTAGTTGAAATTGCCATTATTAGGGTGTTTGGTTTAACACTAATATTTTTCAGTATATCAAGAAAAGAGGAGTGGGAATCCTGGGGCATGGTGGGAGATCTGTAGCAAGCTACAATTTGGATTGCAGTTTTGCCTAAAGTTAGTTGCACTTGGATAACCTTGGATGCTTTATGCTGAGCAACTAGCCTGGAGGTGTGGATATCCTTAATGAATATGGACACACCTCCCCCTTTGGTGTTCTGGTCCAGGTTAGGTAGCCGAAAAGTGTGGTATGAGTTATAGCCTGGTAATGCAGGGGTGGTCTCTGAAGCCTTGAACCAGGTCTCAGTCACTGCACAGATATCAATGTTCTCCATTTTAAGGAGTGCCTCAAGAGAGTGCAATTTGAAATTTAGACTTCTAGCACTGAGTAGCATTACCCTCAGTATTTGCTTGCCTGTTCCTGTTACAGTGGTGAATTTGTCATTTGAACCTTGCCTAAAAAAGACACTATAGGGGCAGCAAGAGCCTTAGCCAGTATCCGGAATCCAGGGGGTGACAGGTGCAGGCCATCTCTGACAAATCATCGTGGTCTGTCGACCATGTCATCCCAGGCAGACAGATACTGGATCCCCTTAGAATGACATCAGAAGCTTAGCCAATTGTTGAAGTCAATCATTTTGGGCGATGGCAGGATGCTACTCAGGGCTAGGGTCATACCTGCCTGGGCTACAAGATTGAAGAGCTCTTCCATGTCTCTTTTCATGTAGTCCAGGGAGGTATGTTTCAGGTCATTCACACCAACATGGACAATGACAGTCATATTTGTACTTGTTGTGGAGTGACCTGAGTGTGTGGGTTATGTGGCGGATCCTGGCACCCTACAGGCAGCTGACAGTAATCTTCTCCTTGTTTAGCCTGGTGAGTGGGACATCAGTGTGCCTGACTATAGAGTCACCTATGACTAGTGTGTTGGGTACGTTGTTTTGCTTTATGGGCTGCGGTTTATTTGTTTTTGGTGCCTTTTTTGCCATATAAGGGTGTACAAGAGGGGGGGGTTCTTTTGGTCTGAAGAAGCCTATCCAGGTGAAAGCGCTTACCACGTCTCCTGTTTGTATCACAATAAATCAGAATTTTAAAGTTTATGAAGCAGCAGTTTTTTCCTCTTTGTTTCCTGCATTTTAAAGTTTATGAAGCAGCAGTTTTTTCAGCTTTGTTTCCTGCATTTTGGTTAGTGCTATGTTTACTGCCTGCATCGCTACTGTGCCTTTTATGTTTGTTTATGTGCTTGGACTGAGTTTGGCACAGGTAGCGTTAGTCCTGTGGGTAGTGACATTTCTTGGACTTATAAGTGCAAAAACTGTCTTCCTCTAGGTAATGAGAGTGCTGTAGTAATTTGTAGCTTATTCAGTGCTTACAAGTTCTGAACAAGTGCTAAGCACAAATAAGCAAATTCTAAAAATATGGATTTGAACTAGACTAGTTACAGGAAAAAAACAAGTGCAAATGCGGGATTTTAAATCAGAAAGATGAGAGAGATGGAAAAACTGCCCAAATGGCCAATAACTATAATTTCAGGGCCGGAAACCACTCCTTATGTGATAGATAGGTTACCTAGTGCTTACCACTCCAGTTGATAAGCTAGCAGGCTTCCCTCCAACACAGACAGGCTTGGGGGGCTCAGAAGCTTACAAACAGTCCTGGATATAGCAAATCTGTATCTGGACTAGACTAGTTACAGGAAAGGATGGAAACAAGTGTATTTTTTTTTTGTTAAAGTTAAGCAGAACACAGGGAGAGTCTAGCAAAGTTTTTTTTTTTTTTTTTAAAGGAAAGGGAGAGAGGAGAAGCAGAAGATAACTCAAGGTTAGGAAACTAAGTGGGTTGGCCTTCTCAAATGTTCTCTCTGTATTAGGTAAAATGAGCTATTGACACTAGACTGGGAGGAGTGTCCCAGATCAAATTTACAGTAAGGGCGGGCAACTACAAAGCCATCAAGTATAACACCAAGACACCAACAGGGAGGGTGAGGGTGGGGAACAATACTAAAGCTACTAGCCTACACTCTTTTAGACAGTAAACACTACAGAAATGTTTATCACAGCAGAAGAACAGCAGTGAGCCGCAAAATGAAAGTTTTTAAACAGATAAAGGAGCAAGGAGACTCTACAGAATGCTTTTAACTGCAAACAAATCAGTTATATGATACACTCCTTGGCAGGAAATCAGAACATACAAATAGGTGCTTAACAAGTACAGAAAATTTCCCGTTAATACCTTTCACACAGTGAAACTAGCTATAAAGCTTTATAAACAGTGTGACAGTAAAAAACATATTTCTAAAGCCCTGTAAGGCAAACAGTTTTAGTTTCACCATGCAGATTAGTTAATAGCAATAAAATACAGTAAAAAGTATGCAGCAAGCAATAAAAAGTGCTATATATAAATTGCTAGAAGCAATAACCAGTAAAAATAAGCCAAAAAACAGGATACATATTGTTATATATCTCAGATTAGAGTTGTAGTCAATGTTCCTCCTCCACTTGTCTCAGTGTGTGTGTGTGTGTGTGTGTGTGTGTGTGTGTGTGTGTGTGTGTGTGTGTGTATATATATATATATATTTATATATATATATATATATATATATATATATATATATATATATATATAAATGGGCACATATACACACACACAGACACACACACATATGTGTGTGTGTGTGTGTGTGTGTGTGTGTGTGTGTGTGTGTGTGTGTGTGTGTGTGTGTGTAAATATATATATATATATATATATATATATATATATATATATATATATATATATATACCCACACACATATATAAATATATACACACACACCTATATACATATAAATAAATTCTTTAAACCAATTGCCTATCAAAGACAAATTGCAACACTACCCAGAAAAAAATATATAACATAAAATCTATTGTCATAAAAGAGAACACAGCCTTTATAAGCAAACATAACTGCATAATAGAGACAAATGAGTATTATATGAACTAAGTGCAGTATGAGATGTATTTAACAATGCATAAAAAAGTAAGCATGATGTCCGAATATAAAAAGAGAACAATTAAAGAGGCTTCTAAAATGTGTAGCATTACCAACTGCTATGAAAAAAGTTCAGGACTTCCAAGAACTCAAGCAATCGAATAACCAGTCGGTAAACAAATATTTCTCCACACACCACAACTTGGGTATAACAATCCTGTGTTTCTTATGCTTAGTCGAACACTCTGCTTATGCTATGTTGATGAGGTCATAACAAGGATGAAATATGCATATCCATAGCAAGTGGAGTTTGGCTTTATTGGCCTGATATTGTCCATTAAAATGACTTCAAATGTAAAAGTCATGGGCAATCAGAATCTCCATATAGCTGAAACACCTGATGTTCATAAGGGTCATTTGCATATATCCCATGTGCCTCTGTTACAGGAGGTTTGGGAGGTCACTCATTGGAAGTTCTAACTTGGCTGGAGTTTTCATTTAGTTTTTTTGTGATTGCTTTTCAGTGTGACTTTCTAACTCTTTATTTTAATTTGTTATTTGGGATATTTTGCAGTCACCCTAATGATAATGGACATCAGCTGGGTATAACAACCCTGTGTTTCTTATGCTTAGTCAAACACTCTGCTTGGGCTATGCTGATGAGGTCATAACAAGGCTGAAATATGCATATCAATAGCTAGTGGGGTTTGTCTTTATTGGCCTGATGTCTATTAAAACGAATTCAAATGTAAATATAGCTGAAACACCTGATGTTCATAAGGGTTATTTGTATATATCCCATGTACCTCTTTTACAGGAGATTTTGGAGGTCACTCATTGGAAGTTCTAGCTTGGCTGGAGTTTTCATTTTTTTTTGGATTGTTTTTTCAGTGTGACCTTCTAACTCTGTTTTAGTTTGTTATTTGAGATATTTTGTAGTCACCCTAATGATAATGGACATCAGCTGGGTATAACAACCCTGTGTTTCTTATGCTTAGTCAAACTCTGCTTGTCTTATGCTGATGAGGTCATAACAAGGCCGAAATATGCATATCAATAGCTAGTGGGGTTTGTCTTTATTGGCCTGATGTTGTCTATTAAAATTACTTCAAATGTAAAAGACATGGGCAATCAGAATCGCCATATAGCTGAAACATCTGATGTTCATAAGGGTCATTTGCATATATCCCATGTGCCTCTGCTACAGGAGGTTTAGGAAGTTACTCATTGGAAGTTCTAGCTTGGCTGGAGTTTTCATTTATTGTTTTTTCAGTGTGACATTCTAACTCTTTGTTTTAATTTGTTATTTGGGATATTTTGCAGTCATCCTAATGATAATGGACATCAGCTGGGTATAACAACCCTGTGTTTCTTATACTTAGTCAAACACTCTGCTTATGCTATGCTGATGAGGCCATAATAAGGCCAAAATATGCATATCTGTAGCTACTGGGTTTGGCTTTATTGGCCTGATATTGTCCATTAAAACCAACTTCAAATGTAAAAGTCATGGACAAGCAGAATCGCCATATAGCTGAAACACCTGATGTTCATAAGGGTCATTTGCATATATCCCATGTGCCTCTGTTACAGGAGGTTTGGGAGGTCATTCATTGGAGGGATTAGATTATTAGTATTTGCATTTTCTCAGTAAAAATATTTCCTTATTGATAGGTGTAGCATGTGTAGTTCATGGTAGTGTTCACTGACATTCAGATTCTTAATCCTCTGATGCTTAAAACCTTTTTTTTAAAAAAACTGTAGAAATCTGCTTGTTACATTTATAGCAATCAGATTCATACATGTTTCGGGCGGCCACAGTGGTGCAGCAGTTAGGGTTGCCACCTCACAGCAAGAGGTTCTCCAGTTCGATCCTCAGCTGGGGTGCCTTCTGTGCAGCATGTCCTCCCTGTGGTCGCGTGGGTTTCCTCTGGGTGCTGCGGTTTCCTCCCACATCCCAAAGACATGCTGTAAGTAGATTGGACACTCTACATTGGCCCTAGGCATGAGTGTGTGCATGTGTGTGCCTTCTGTGGAAGGTCGGGTGCCAGGCTGGCAACTCAACACCGTAAAACTCCACTGACAATCATGAGCGGATAGGTGATACACTGTGGAGACCCCTAACCGGGAAAAAGCCAAAAGAAGAAGAAGATTCCTACAGGTTTCACTACACAATAGGCGTGAGCCAGCTTCATACATAACCACAACATAACTGCAATTAGAATACCATCACTTTAAACCGGTAGTGCAGTTCAGCAACAATCATGCCCCATAATCCTTTGCACACTTGTTACCGACTACTTTCTAGCTTTCTGCAACAAGAAATTATTCATACTTATTATTTAGCAAATAGAACCACAACATAATGAGCAACTTGTTCAACTATTCAATATTACTTTGTCTAAGTTTGGGGAACTTGGCATACAACTAAATTACCTATGCCTGCTGTTCCTTTCTATATTTCCTTTCATCAGACCTATACTTTGAATAGGAAAAGTTCTTATCTGTAAAAATCATATGTATTCATGTTTGTTTATAGTGTACATAGTTCTCTGTGTAATTTTGTTAATGATAGTTTGCAATAATTATGCTAACTTATGTTCAGTCTTTGTCATTAGCTTGTCGTTTGTGATTATATCACTTCTGATATCTTTAATAAAACGTATTTACAAAAAATGCATTTCAGGTTAGTGCTTTTTACATCAGTAATGCAGATTTAGCAAAGAAAAAGTTGTATTTTCTGGTTATCCACCAGATTGATTTGCCATTTGTGGGCTACCATTATATAATGAAGATTTTGCCTGTTGTAACGATTATGAACTCTTCAACAGTTTGCAGTGCTGTGCTTGGGTACTGGAGAAAAATGGATAACAGTATCGTAGACTTATGTTGCATAGACATATCCTGTTCCCTCAGAAATTATTTGTTATTAAATCTAGTACCGATACATCTGCTTATTTATTTTATCTATGTATTAATATTTGATTACCAGGAAAGCCTTACTGGGCCACAGAGGTCCCTTTTCAGTAGAGTTTCAGAGAGAAAAGCTCCAGAATGCCACAGTGATGCATGGATATAAATACATAAAATAAATGTTCAGTTAAATAAAAACATAAGTAGCAATTTACAATTAATATATAAAACACATCAACTGAAATATGCAGGTACAATTCAGAGATAAGAAAATACAGTTCTATAGTTAGAAATAGTATATGCACAATTCTGAAAAGTATGCAGTTCAATTATTTACAATTTAAATATAGGCATGCATAGTCTGTACATGATGTTTCAAAATATTATTTTGACATTTCAGTAAATTTACAGTAACAGATATGTTTAGAGTTATGAAATGACCATTTTGATACAACAGAACACATTAAAGGCTGTACTCCACTGAGAATGTCAGAGTATGAGTTAAATCATATCTGAAATGGTTGGTATTCAGCACACAATGGGACTTAGAGGAGGAAAACTGGTTGTCGACTTACAGGTGTATGTATTTCCACCTGGGGTGTGGAGACAGGGACATATTTTGCTGTTGAGATGGTATTCCTCAGGTTACCTTTGAAGAGCTTTAGGTTTGTATTTTGTCTTATAGTCACAAGCAGAGAGTTCCAGCATTTAGTGATGCTAGATATTTTATAATTTGTTTTATAAGCTTGGGACAGGTACATCAGCAGTCATATCCATGCATGTCATATAATCTCACATATGTAGCACCATGTTTATCTATCACACATACTTCATGCTATAGTGCTTAAACTTAAGTGCTTTACAATAAGTACAAGTGAAATGTAGTATTAAGACAGTTAAACATAAAAACAGGGTACTGGAAATATGAAACATATCTCCTTGTTTCCTTTAGTCTGTAGTGAAAGAAATGCATTTTGTACAGATTCTGATTTTATCAATTTCCTTCCATACCACAGTTTTTTTTTTTGGGGGGGTGACTTTGTTATTTGTGTGGACAGTTCAGATGAGAACTACTTTTGCATCAATGCTGGCCGTGACAAACCATATACTTTGGGCACTATTTCTTGCTCTGTTTGTGTATACATTTCATGTGAAAGGGATGGCTCAAGGATTTAAATGTTTTTACTGCTTTTACAATATCCTTGGCATTGCTCTACCAGATATGCTGGACAATAATCTGACTTTATCATTTATATGTCTGATTCTAATCACAGAAATGGCTGAGCGAGATAAATGTTAGTATTTTACAGTAATTCTGTTATGGATCAAACAAAACTGTTGGCCAATATGTTTGGGTCTTTTGTTGGTGTGTACAGTTTTGGTGATAGGAAGGGCTCAGTGATATGAATGGTATATACATTTTATTACTGCTGTTACCTAGTTCTGGCAACTTAGTATGTAGGGCAATATTTCTGACTTTTTGTGTTTATGTGTACAGTTTAGCTGAGACAAAGGGCTCAGTAATGCGCAACTGTTATACTACTTTTACAATGTTACTCTGGTCTTTCCCTAACAGATTGGTAATGACTCAGTCTTACATTACAGCTGTACCAGGAATGTAATGAATGTCTACTCAACAGGTTATATGCAGCAATTATCACCTTAGTCTGAGCATGCAGAACCTTGAAGGAATGAAAAGCGAGTCATTATCACAGTATTCATTTACAATAAGTAGATACAATATAACACTGAGTCATTATCACCTGTAAGGTAAAAACCTCCATCACATTACTAACAGTTATTACATTGATGAATGCACATGCCAGATTTTGGTTTCTGTCAATGTGGAGTCATGCAGAAGTTTCTCCTCAGTTTCTTTCTTTCATTCAGTTTCTTTCAGTTTTACCGCTGTTTCTATTGTAGGATACAGATGAAGAGATATGCATGCTGTACACATGTACAGATATTTTTTTTTATGACTTAGGTTATGAAATTTATTATATGCATTTCATATTTTGGTAAATTGCTACAGAAACTTCAACATTCTGAGTAAGACCTCATTTTGAAGACAGTATTAGTACATACAAGATGATAAAATAACTTTATCTGGATGCTGTACACATGTACAGATATCACAGTTTATGACTTAGATTATGAAATGTTATTGTATTTTTTTCATATTTTGGGAAATAACTGTAGTCATGAACATGCCAACATGCTGAGTAAGACTGCATTTTGAAGACAGTGTTAGTACTTACAAAATGGTAAAAGAACTTCATCTGTATGCTATACACATATACAGATATCAGTTTGTTTATGAGTTAGGCAGATAGATTCAGTGCAAACTTCACCCCCCTCTCAACCCCAAAAGGGCCCACAACAATACCGGAAAAGTGTAGTGTCCCAGAGATCACAGATGCACAGGTGAAAATAGCCCTTTCAAAAGCCAAAAACACAGTGTCAGTGGTGCCAGATGGTGTCCCAGGCTGCGTCTTGCATGAACTATAGAATGAACTACCCCCCCACCTAAACATGCTGTTCAACCTCAGCCTCCCACAGGCTACATGCCCATGGAATGGTGCACAGCAAAGGTTATTCAACTCCACAAAGGAGGGGCCACAACTGACCCTAGTAACTATCACCCCATAAGCCTGACTAGCCTGGTCTGCAAGGCTATGGAGCGCATCATCATGGAACTCATTAACAAAGACATTGGAAACTTCCAAACACTTGACCCGACCCAGTTCGGCTTTGTTAAGGGCAGATCCTGCCTACTAAACCTGGCTGACTTCTTCAAGACAGTCACCAAGGCCATAGATGAGGGAAAGGTTGTTCACGCAGCCTAAGTTGACCTCGCCAAGGCTTTCAACACTATTCCCCACTTGGGTATTACAGAAAAACTCACCAGCCTGAACATAAACCCCTACGTCATGAGATGGGTTGCCAACTGGCTTACAGACAGAATTCACACGGTAAGAATAGCGGGCTCCAGGTCCGACTCTAAACCAGTCACAAGTGGTGTCCCGCAAGGCTTGGTCCTTGGACCCCTACTGTTCAGCATATACTTCTCAGAAGTACAAACGCAGGAGGACTACGGCTAGCCAAGTTCGCCGATGACTGCAAACTGGGAGCCATAACTGACTCTCTGACTGACATGGACATCCTCCAAAAGGGCCTTACTGAGATGGACACCTGGTGTCAAAATAATGGCCTCAAGCTAAATGCCAAAAAATGCATAGTCATCCCATTTGGGAAAAACAAAGCACCCATGAATTACCACATAGGTGGCAGCCTCCTTAATACAGAAGAAGTAATAAGAGATCTGGGGACCCAGGTAGATAGTAATCTCTCCTTTGACAATCATATTGCCAAAGTAGCTAGGAAATCCTTCTATGTGGCCCACCTAATTACTAAAGGGTTCGCATCTAGAAATAAAGAGGTTATAGTGCCCCTCTACTTGTCACTCATTAGACCCATCATAGAGTACAATGCCCCATTTGGGATGTACCACACAAGACACTTCCAAAAGCTGAATAGACCACAAAAGTACCTCACCAAGAGGATTACTGGCCTCAAACATATGTCCTATGCAGCCTGACTGAAAAAACTCTGGCTGTACTCAGAGGCATATCGCTTACTCAGAGGTGATGCTCAGCAAAACAGACAACTGCTTTAATGAACAAGCACAAAAACAATCCACAGCAAGCTAAATCACAGCAGCACAGCACAACAAATGAAATTGCAAAACACAAGCAACAGCACAATAACGCTGTAAAGTTAATCCACATACGTTTTCGTCACAGTAACTTCATCAGATACCTAACCTCTCTTCCTTTGATGAATAAATAAACTAATCTAATTCAAATGAACCAATGAGTGAACAAATTCAATTACACATGCAAAATGCATTGAAACACATAAACCTTAAAGGTGAATGAATCTAAAAGTTAAAACCAAAAGTATAATGAAATAGCACAATCTTGTGGAAATTAAATTAAATGCATGTTCTTCTTGTTACAAAATAAATACATATATTATTATTAAAATAAACCATAAATGCTTGCATATATAATACTATTTAAAAATATAAATATAAATACTATTATAATAACATACTATAATTTAGCAGATCTCAATTTCAGCACCGGTTTCAAGGATAACATTTAATTTAAACCAGGGGCAGAACTTGCATCAAGAATAATTTGCCAATATAGCTCCCTATATTCCAACGGAGCCTCCCAAGGCCCTCCCCTGGGGTCTCGTGGGACTACTTCTATGACAAAAAACTGAAATTTAGCTTTGCCACAATTATTTTGATGTTTAAACAGAGCATTATTATCTTTTCTTTTCCTTATCTCATATAAATGCTCATAAATTCTCTGCCTGAATTTCCTGTCGGTCTTGCCAACATAAAAAGAATCACAAATTTCACATGTAGCAATATAAATCACACCTGTGGTATTACAGTTGGCAAAACCTTGAGTAGTAATATACTTGTTCCTCTTTTTCAAAAAAATAGAATCACCTTCCTTGATGTTAATGCAATATAGACAACGCCTGCATATTCTTGTCCCTTTTTTGTTATTATTATTAGTGGGGTTAAAGAAGTTTGTCCCTTCCAATATATTCTTGATGTTATGTCCCTTCCTATATACACATTTAAATGGATTTTCAAAGATATGATTTAAGTCAGACAAACTAGCAAATTTTTTCCATTCTTTACTAAGAATACTTCTCACCAGATTACTCTCACCGTCAAAGGTGGTAAACATGGCAGAATGAAAACCTTTTTCTAAAGTTGTAGCAATAGCAGAGTTTGCTTCAATATTTTGCACTTCCAATGTAGGTAGGGGTACATCCAAAATTGGAGCAAATCTTCCTATTCTTCCTTCTTTAACCTCTACAATAACTGACGTTAGAGATCTATTGGGTACCCCCTTGCTCCAAACATACTTTTAATAGATTCACATTCATTATTAAAATCCTGATTGTCTGACATCATCCTACTGGCTCTCACCAACTGATCTTTAACTATTGCTCTTTTTTGAAAATGTGGGTGAGAGCTTGTATAATACAAGTAAGCATTAGAAAACGTATCTTTTCTAAAAATTTTTGATTTAAAACCTTCCCCCATTCTCTGAATATTTACATCTAAAAAACACAATTTAACTTCATCTACTTTATAAGTGAATTTTAAAAAATTTGTTGTATTTCAAATATAATCAAAAAATTCCATGAATTTTTCCAGGGTATTGTTCCAAAAAAGACAAACATCATCCAGGAAGCACCCATAGTAGTTCCAGTATTGTTTAAAATTTGAATTGTAAACAAATTTTTCTTCCCAATACAATAAAATGATGTTGGCATATGTAGGTGCACAATGGGCACCCATAGCTACGCCTTTAGATTGTCTGAAATATTCCCCTTGGAAGAATATAAAATTATTGTTTAAAATCAATTCCATTAAAACAAGGCATGTACGAAATACCTTAAAAGAAATACTATTCTTGCTTCCCAAAAACTCTTCAAACCAAACTATACCTATCTCATGAGGAATACATGTAAAAAGGTCCACAACATCCAAAGTGATAAAGCTAGAGGTGTCAACCTGATTAAAATTATTAATATGCCTTAAAAAGTCCCAAGAATCCTTTAACACATTAGGATGTTCCATCACCACAATCTTGAGATGTACATCTACATATTTTGCCAGTAGAGCAGTAATAGAACCCACCGCAGATACAATAGGTCTGAGAGGAGGGTCATCAGAATTTTTGTGGACCTTTGGTATACCAAAAATACAAGGCACTTTGGGTTGTTCAACATGTAAATAATTATATGTTTCCAGGTCAATAAGCCCCTCTAAAACTAAATCATTCAAACAGAGGGAAAGTTTTTTATAAGCAATATGAATTTCATTCATAGACACTCTCTCATAGGTATATTGGTCATTTAACAAATCAAACATTTTTGCCTCATAATTAATATGATCCATAAAAACCACCCCACCCCCTTATCAGGCTTCATGATTCTAAGATTTTTATTTTCTCTACATAAACTGAGTGTGTGCATTTCTTCCGTAGAAAGGTTTGGACTAACCTTGTTGTACTTAAGTTTATCTCTTAGCTCCTTTTCAACCAAAACCTCAAAATTCCGAAGCTGGGGGTGAAGGGGCAGATTAAACGTACTCTTCTTTGTTAAAACAGTGGTATTTTTTCTTATATTACCATTAAAAAATACCTCTAAATTTTTCTGCCTAATAAAAAGTTTAAAATCCACTAATAAATTTGCTATGTTAGCCTTAGCATTAGGAATAAAAGTAAAACCTTTAGTAAATAAGTTGAGATGACCCTTAGTAATGGAAGTAAGGGTATAATTAAAAATGTGAAAACCATTGTAACTAAACATACATTTATTAATCACTATTTCATCTGAAGGAATTACCTCCATTGTGCCTTTCGACCCCTCTGGTTCTGATAACCATACCTGTAGTCTACTGGGTCCTTGTTCTTGAGTCTCTCTGATCTCCTTGGGGAGGGAAACTCTAAAGGGTCATGTATGTCATAACTATTAAACTGAGTTTCAGCTGGTAATTTGTCATACCCCATGTCTCTTTCACCTCTATACTCATGTGGTCTGTTATGAAAATTACCCCATGTGTTCTTTGGTTTAGGGTATTCTGTTATGAAAATTACCCCATGTGTTCTTTGGTTTAGGGCATTGTGTATTATTTTTGTACTCTTACATCCCTTTC
Source organism: Protopterus annectens (assembly GCF_019279795.1). Taxonomy (NCBI): domain Eukaryota; kingdom Metazoa; phylum Chordata; order Ceratodontiformes; family Protopteridae; genus Protopterus; species Protopterus annectens. The sequence continues at coordinate 379,992,676 of NC_056742.1, forward strand.
CAACTTTCTAAATTTTCTCTCATAAATCCTAGTACATTTTACTTCTACATCTTTCAACATTTCATGATATTTAACTCTTTCACACTCAATATCAAACATTAAATCAGTGACAATCTTATTATTAATAATTTCAATCTGAGAAAACATTTTATCCATTTACAACTCATTGTTTCTAATTATAGCCTTCATAATTTCAAACCCACATTTATCAAATGCACAAATAAGGTCCTTATGAAAATCCAAGTTCTCCACAACATTGTTGGGGTATTTACACACCTGTAGACCTTTAGGAATAATGTTCAATTGCAAACAATGTTTAAGATACATGTTGTCCATTTCCAATGCTTTAAACTTGAAAAGCATATTATCCAAATCCAAAATTAAAGTGGTGTAGCTACCACTATAATTATTGTGTTGAGGTATAGGAATCTGTTTAAAATCAAGTTTAAAATCAAGAATATCTTTAAACTGAACAGTACCTGTATTGTTTTGATGTAAAACACCTGCAGAAGTTGCAATACTTCCATTGCTTCCATTCACAGGTTTCAAAACTGAAGTTCTAGATGAACTTACTGGTAAAGAAATATTAGGAAAACCATCCAAACTTTTACGATGAGGCTGGACACCCTGCCCAAGCTGTGAATCCAGTTGGGAAATGGTTCCTTCATTCGAAGCTGAACCGGCAAGTCTCTCCTGGTTGCAGGGAATCGAAGATGTGGATTAACTTTACAGCATTATTGTGCTGTTGCTTGTGCTCTGCAATTTCGTTTGCTGTGCGGTGCTCCTGTGATTTAGCTTGCTGTGGATTGTTTTTGTGCTTGTTCATTAAAGCAGTTGTCAGTTTTGCTGAGCTCCATGTGTGACTTATTTTAGGTTTACTAGTTTTTATCTTGGGCACTCAGACCACTGGATTGGTTTATTCGTTTTTTGTGTGGTCATGGAATCCTCGGCATCGGACGCTTCTGTCGTTGAAACAACTGCAATTGCAGTTATAGGAGGTGAACTGGGTGAGCTTCAGAAGCTCGTAGGTCAGATATCCCAACTTGTGGGCTTGCTTACACCCTTAACACAAACTTTGATATCTTCGATTCCCTGCAACCAGGAGAGACTCGCTGGTTCAGCTTCAAATGAAGGAACTGCTTCCCAATTGGATTCACAGCTTGGGCAAGGTGTCCAGCCTCATTGTAAAAGTTTGGATGGTTTTCCTAATATTTCTTTACCAGCAAGTTCATCTAGAACTTCAGTTTTGAAACCTGTGAATGGAAGCAATGGAAGTATTGCAACTTCTGTGGGTGTTTTATATCAAAACAATACAGGTACTGTTCAGTTTAAAGATATTCTTGATTTTAAACTTGATTTTAAACAGATGCCTATACCTCAACACAATAATTATAGTGGTAGCTACACCACTTTAATTTCGGATTTGGATAATATGCTTTTCAAGTTTAAAGCATTGGAAATGGACAACATGTATCTTAAACATTGTTTGGAATTGAACATTATTCCTAAAGGTCTACAGGTGTGTAAATACCCCATCAATGTTGTGGAGAACGCAGACTTTCATAAGGACGTTATTTGTGCATTTGATAAATGTGGGTTTGAAATTATGAAAGCTATAATTAGAAACAATGAGTTGTAAATGGTTAAAATGTTTTCTCAGATTGAAATTATTAATAATAAGATTGTCACTGATTTAATGTTTGATATTGAGTGTGAAAGAGTTAAATATCATGAAATGTTGAAAGATGTAGAAGTAAAATGTACTAGGATTTATGAAAGAAAATTTAGAAAGGTGGAAATGGATGTAAAGGAGTACAAAGATAATACACAATACCCTAAACCAAAGAACACATGGGGTAATTTTCATAACAGACCACATGAGTATAGAGGTGAAAGAGACATGGGGTATGACAAATTACCAGCTGAAACTCAGTTTAATAGTTATGATATATATGACCCTTTAGAGTTTTCCTCCCCAAGGAGATCAGAGAGACTCAAGAACAAGGACCCAGTAGACTACAGGTATGGTTATCCGAACCAGAGGGGTCGAAAGGCACCATGGAGGTAATTCCTTCAGATGAAATAGTGATTAATAAATGTATGTTTAGTTACAAGGGTTTTCACATTTTTAATTATACCCTTACTCCCATTACTAAGGGTCATTTCAACTTATTTACTAAAGATTTTACTTTTATTCCTAACGTTAAGGCTAACATAGCAAATTTATTAGTGGATTTTAAACTTTTTGTTAGGCAGAAAAATTTAGAGGTATTTTTTAATGGTAATATAAGAAAAAATACCACTGTTTTAACAAAGAAGAGTACATTTAATCTGCCCCTTCACCCCCATCTTAGGAATTTTGAGGTTTTGGTTGAAAAGGAGCTAAGAGATAAACTTAAGTACAACAAGGTTAGTCCAAACCTTTCTACGGAAGAAATGCACACACTCAGTTTATGTAGAGAAAATAAAAATCTTAGAATCATGAAGCCTGATTAAGGGGGGGGGGTTTATGGATCATATTAATTATGAGGCAAAAATGTTTGATTTGTTAAATGACCAATATACCTATGAGAGAGTGTCTATGAATGAAATTCATATTGCTTATAAAAAACTTTCCCTCTGTTTGAATTATTTAGTTTTCAAGGGGCTTATTGACCTGGAAACATATAATTATTTACACGTTGAACAACCCAAAGTGCCTTGTATTTTTGGTATACCAAAGTCCACAAAAATACTGAGGACCCTCCTCTCAGACCTGTTGTATCTGCGGAGGGTTCTATTACTGCTCCACTGGCAAAATATGTAGATGTACATCTCAAGAATGTAGTGATGGAACATCCTAATGTGTTTAAGGATTCTTGGGATTTTTTAAGGCATATTAATAATTTTAATCAGGTTGACACCTCTAGCTTTATCACTTTGGATGTTGTGGACCTTTTTACGTGTATCCCTCACGAGATAGGTTTAGTTTGGTTTGAAGAGTTTTTGGGAAGCAAGAATAGTATTTCTTTTAAGGTATTTCGTACATGCCTTGTTTTAATGGAATTGATTTTAAACAATAATTTTATATTCTTCCAAGGGGAATATTTCAGACAATCTAAAGGCATAGATATGGGTGCCCATTGTGCACCTTCATATGCCAACATCATTTTATTGTATTGGGAAGAAAAATGTGTTCACAATTCAAATTTTAAACAATACTGGAACTACTATGGGCGCTTCCTGGATGATGTTTGTCTTTTTTGGAACAATACCCTGGAAAAATTAATGGAATTTTTTGATTATATTTCAAATACAACAATTTTTTTAAAATTCACCTATAAAGTAGATGAAGTTGAATTGTGTTTTTTAGATGTAAATATACAGAGAATGGGGGAAGGTTTTAAATCAAAAATGTTTAGAAAAGATACGTTTTCTAATGCTTACTTGCATTACACAAGCTCTCACCCACATTTTCAAAAAAGAGCAATAGTTAAAGGTCAGTTGGTGAGAGCCAGTAGGATGACGTCAGACAATCAGGATTTTAATAATGAATGTAAATCCTATTAAAAGTATGTTTGGAGCAAGGGGGTACCCAATAGATCTCTAACGTCAGTTATTGTAGAGGTTAAAGAAGGAAGAATAGGAAGATTTGCTCCAATTTTGGGTGTACCCCTACCTACATTGGAAGTACAAAATACTGAGGCAAACTCTGCTATTGCTATAACTTTAGAAAAAGGTTTTCATTCTGCCATGTTTACCACTTTTGACAGGGAGAGTAATCTGGTGAGAAGTATTCTTAGTAAAGAATGGCAAAATTTGCTAGTTTGTCTGACTTAAATCATATCTTTGAAAATCCATTTAAATGTGTATATAGGAAGGGACATAACATCAAGAATATATTGGAAGGGACAAACTTCTTTAACCCCACTAATAATAATAACAAAAAAGGGACAAGAAAATGCGGGCGTTGCCCATATTGCATTAACATCAGGGAAGGTGATTATATTTTTTTGAAAAAGAGGAACAAGTTTATTACTACTCAAGGTTTTGCCAACTGTAATACCACAGGTGTGATTTATATTGCTACATATGAAATTTGTGACTCTTTTTACATTGGCAAGACCAAGAGGAAATTCAGGCAGAGAATTTACGAGCATTTATATGAGATAAGGAAAAGAAAAGATAATAATGCTCTGTTTAAACATCAAAATAATTGTGGCAAAGCTAAATTTCAGTTTTTTGTCATAGAAGTAGTCCCACGAGACCCCAGGGGAGGGCCTTGGGAGGCTCGGTTGGAATATAGGGAGCTATATTGGCAAATTATTCTTGATGCAAGTTCTGCCCCTGGTTTAAATTAAATGTTATCCTTGAAACCTGTGCTGAAATTGAGATCTGCTAAATTATACTATGTTATTATAATAGTATTTATATTTATATTTTTAAATAATATTATATATGCAAGCATTTTATGGTTTATTTTAATAATAATATATGCATTTATTTTTTAACAAGAAGAACCTGCATTTAATTTAATTTCCACAAGATGGTGGTATTTCATTATACTTTTGGTTTTAACTTTTAGATTCATTCACCTTTAAGGTTCATGTGTTTCAATACATTTTGCATGTGTAATTGAATTTGTTCACTCATTGGTTCATTTGAATTAGATTAGTTTATTTATTCATCAAAGGAAGAGAGGTTAGGTATCTGATGAAGTTACTGTGAGGAAAACGTATGTGGATTAACTTTACAGCATTATTTTGCTGTAGCTTGTGCTCTACAATTTTGTTTGCTTTGCTGTGCTCCTGTGATTTAGCTTGCTGTGGATTGTTTTTGTGCTTGTTCATTAAAGCAGTTGTCTGTTTTACTGAGCTCCATGTGTGCCTTATTTTAGGTTTACTAGTTTTTATCTTGGGCACTCAGACCACTGGATTGGTTTACTCAGATGTGATCTCTGCCTGACTTACAAAGCTATGTCCAGCTCAGAATTAATGGACATACTCCACCTAAAGAAAACCAAGTCACTGCGAGCCACGCGCTCTAGTGAGCTAAACCTCGTCACAACAATAAATAGAACATGCTGGAGGGATAGATTCCTGTCACAGAGACTCCCCCATGTTTTGGAACAAAATTCCAAACTACATTAGGCAGAACCTCTCACTAACACTCTTCAAGAGAAACCTTGACGAGTGGATGGGTAACAGAAAATACACCCCTGGGACCACTTCATTGGCTCTGCTTGACAGAGGATCAGTTAATTAATCAATGGGGCGGCGAAAGCAGACATACTCTGGCTAGGCTTATAAATGCCCTCGGGCAGATAGCCTAATACCTACCTATGAACCTATGAATCTATTAGGTTATGAAATGAATATTTTTTCATACTTTGGTAAATAACTTTTCTAGGGAACATGTAAACATGCTCAGTAAGACCTCATTTTGAAGATGGTATTAGCACTTACAACATAGTAATGAACTGTATCTGTTGGCTGTAAACATGTACAGATATCACAGTTTGTTTATAAATTAGGTTATAAAATTATGATATTTTTTCATATTTTGGTAAATAACTCTGCTAAGAAAGACAACAAGGTGATGAGTGAGGTATCATTTTAAAGCCATTATCAAAATGTACAACTTCGTATAATAATATGAATTGTGAATATTATACACGGACAGATATTCCAGTTTGTTTTGCTTGCAGGAATATGAAAATTAATATATTTGCCATATTTCTGTGAATATGTGTAAAAGAAAGTAAGGCAAGGTCAGGGGTGAAGTGTAATATTCACAAAAGAACAAACAAACATCAATTTCTGCTAAAAAATTAATGCTCATCTACGACAAGGAGAGAAATGAAATATTCCGTTTATTTGTCGGAGTATGGAAATTAGGATACTTCTCATTATTATTCCCATATCTTTGCAAGGGAGCATGGTGACAACACACATGATGCATCATTTTGAAGCTGACACTGAGCCACACAACTTGTTCACTGATATGTAGTCTCTGTCTGTTACAGGTGATGAGATATTATGCTTTGGTTAATTATCAATTATGATAAATATAATGTTAATCATATTTCTGTGAATATCTCCATAACGGAGCATTACACAGTAATGGTTAAGGTACATTTTAAAACCGACATTCATACAAACAAGTTAATTACAAATTGTAGGGGACTACATGGTACATTCACCAAGATATTGTGATTTGTTGTACCGAAAAGGTAAAAAATATGCACAATGTCAATATTCCCTGGCAAATATTTAATAATGACTCACATACGCACTATCAACATTTACACTGATGTAAAGGTCATTGTCTGCCGAACAACTTTTGCATTTATATTTTTAGTCTAGCTCTTATGTTTAAAGAGTTATGAACATTTGTTTTTTGTATGGTATTACAAATGGATTTTCTGAAAATGAGCTCAGGCTGCACTGTTGTTCCTATGGTGGAAGTAAGCAGGCAGCATTATCTGAGCTGCTCCAGAGTGAATGAGTTAAATGGCATCTTCTTGCTTCTACATCCATTCTTGCAGACCAATGGCACTGCTTGTACTATATCTATCATGCTAGTCATTAAATCTTTGTCTGATATGTTTTTGTACACAGCCTCCATATTCAACCACCACACAAACTTCGAACACAACAAAAATAGAGGGAATCTACCTATGCTATTAGATAAAACCAGAGAAATCGGCACTGAGGGCAAAGCAGCTGGTAAGAATTACTCTTCCATATTTGGCTGCTGGCCTCCATGTGTATTAAGTTTAAGTGTATCATAGTCAAATATATATATATATATATATATATATATATATATATATAAAATACAATATAATAATATAATATAATAATTATAATATAATACACACACACACACACACACACACATATATATATATATATGTATATATATATATATATATATATATATATATATATATATATATATATAATACAATGAAAAACTGAAGCTGATATATATATATATATATATATATATATATATATATATATATATATATATATATATATATATATATATATATATATATATATATATATATATATATGTATATATCAGCTTCAGTTTTTCATTGTATTTGTACTTCTCTGTCTTTCTCCCACCATCTTTGTCTGCATCCTTTCTATTGCATGCCTTTTGTTTATTATTTTATACCTCTCCATTTATTTTACTGTTATATGCAGCAGCATTATGATCTGCAGCCGCCCTTCTAGCAGGGCCTGTTAGCCCCCCAGAGGTGGCAGTTTAGCACTACCACCACCACAAGCAGCACCCAACACATCTGGGTCCCATACTGCCACAGTCACCTTCATATTTCCTCTCCTACCTGCACCACCCACTTCAAGTAGACCTGCACTGTATGCTGGGACAGGTGTACCCACTGGTTCCTGTGCCAGTGAAGGTGACACCTTTGTCTCACATTGGTAACTGGCAACTGCAGATTATCAACAAGAGGTTGAATGTCTGTGTCTGCCAGATGGAGAATCTCCACTGGTGGCTCACTGAGTTGCATCCCTGCCCAGATCTGTGTCCACTGTCTAAGATAGTCCTCAGTGATGATGATACCTAACCCAGTCTGCCAAATCTCTCACTGGGTCACAGCTGACAGAGACTACAGCAGCAAACACCCCTTCCTATTACCATCCTGGTTCCCCTCCTTTTCATGTCAATGCCCACCCATATTGTTGTTCAGTCCTCCCCTCAGCATTGTTCTCCAAAAGGGACTTGGTGATAGACTGACAGTAACTAGGAAAAGCATTAATCAACTTATTCATGGCAAAGGGTGAATCACTGGGCTGTGGATATGCAACTGCTGGCAGGAGATATAGACCATAGGTTGTGTCATCAATGCCATACTGCTGTGCAAAACTGTCTTTCTGGATATGGCGTCAGATAGCAGACTTGCATGTCAAATAACCATTCTGTAGTAAAACACATAATATGAACTATATAGCATTCTATAGCCTGAAGACTGAAAGTGGTCATTTGCGATCAGTGCTCTATTCAGGTTAACAAATTTAAATAAATAAATGAAAAGACAACAGTACTTCTGACTGAATTAGATGTACAAGTAAGTTACCTTAAATCGCACACAGCAGGAAAAGTCATTGTATTAGTAGCAGTAGAGGTGATGTCACATCAGAAATAAATTATAGGCTAAGCATCTTGCAGATTGGATGTTTATATGCTGCCTTTCATATTTTATTAGAAAAATGCATTACATTGAATGGGAGGGTGCCACTGTATTCTCAGTACTGTTTTGTGTTTTATATTTATATATATATATATATATATATATATATATATATATATATATATATATATATGTATGTATGTATTTCTTTATTTATATATACATACTTGTTGACTTTGTTGTTCATCTGGTCTGTGTTCCATTTTCCCTGAAATCGTGAGTACACTTTACACAGCTACAAATTGTTCTGTGTTCATGATGAATGTTTTATTATCCAGATAATAAGTAAGTTACCTCCATAAAACTGTCACTCATAACACATAGGTTCACAGGTTCATAGGTGTTTACTACGCTAACAATAACAAGGGCCTTTTTAAAGTCTAGCCATGCATGCCAAATTTCTGACAAGTTCTGGTCCTCTTGTTAAGTGTAAGCAGGGGGTTGGTAGAATGAAACATTTACAAGCAAGGGCCTGGGAGTTGAACCATTTACAGGCTGCTTGTGTACATTAGAGACATAGGTGCCAAACCAGGGATAGATTTCCTGTTCCCCATCCAAGTGTCCAAGTTACACTTGAATTGAGTTAGGGAGGAACTCTACTTCACATGAATGGGGAACCTGTTTCAGAGACAGAGTGGTCTCTGGGATACATACCTGTTTCGCCAGCAGGTTCTATTTATATCACAAGCAAGGTTTAAGTCTCTCAAATGGGTAATTCTGGTGCTGTTCATTTTATGAATATGCAAGAAGTCCATTAGAGTGGGGTCTGACAATGCCCTGTATGCCAGGCATAGGTCTCCCCTTAACAGCCTGTAGGAGACAGAATACAGGGATAGGGCCTTGCGGCGGCCTGCATAGGACATTTTACCTACACCCTGTATTCTTTTAATGAGGAACCTATGTAGGCATTCCATTTGTTGGATATGCCTGATTATTTACATACCAAATGGGGCATTGTACTCAATGACAGGTCTGATGAATGCTGAATACTGTGGATCGATGACTTTCTTGGACCTAGATGCCATACAGTTAAATAGCAATTCTAGATGGCCTGATAGGTCATGTTTCATGCTATTTAGAGGGCATCCTGGGATATTGCCTGGGCCCCTTTTTAAAATCTTCTCTAGAATTCATAGGTTTATAGGCAAGTACTAGGCTAGCTGCCTTTGTGGACCATTTTTAAGGCTTGCTAATTTCCATTTCAAAGGTGAGAATCAAACCCTGTAGTTTGTGTTGGTGAGATAACACCTTAACTATTATACCAATCCCCCCAATTGAATTTATTCATATCTAAACATAACAGTCCTCCTTTTAGACCATTGCTTTGTTGTGGTTAAGGGGCTTGCGTATCTCAGTGAAGCTCTGAGCAATCAGACTAAATACAGTCTAACAGAAGAAGGTAATGACAATCTACCCCAGTATATTTGTCAAGAAAATACAGACAAAACAGCCATGTGCTAAAATCCTTGAAGTCATGAAGAGTTGGACTCAACCAAATGACTAAATAGCAATGAGACAGTCACTCCTAAACACAAAATGTGTGCTTGTGCTTCTAAAAATGCTTAGAGGATAACAAAGGGATGATGTAATTAAAAACGATCACTAAAAGACTAAGTTATACCTTTTTACATGTGTAGGTCCTTTCTGAAAAAAAATTATGAGTACAACTTCCTTTTGAATTCAGCCTTATTGACAGAGTCCTTAGTGTTTACCAGCAAACTCATTCCAAATATTATGTTTATGATTACAGAGATCATCACCAAACATATTGCAACTTTTCTATAGTTGTATCAAGCTTCCCCCAAATCATCTAAAGGTTTCTTGGAGGTATACACTGTTAAAAGACTGAGAAGTAGCCTAGGGAAGCTTGCATGCATCAGCTTAAAAATGAAATCAAGTTGAAGGAAACCCAATTTTGCTTGAATAATGTCCAGTTGAGACTCATTAATTAGTCGTGATGATGGATTCTGGCAGTTGACTGACTGATAATTTTACAACATTTGTTGTAAACATTTTCCTGTTCATTTGTGCTCCCCACAGACAGATGAGTATATATATAGGATGTTGTCATCAAACACTTTGAAAAACAGTAATTGCAGAGGGCATCCCTAAAGTCAGCTGCACAAGATGGTGATAAGTAATACAAGTGACATGATTATCAAAAATTCAAACTTACATGGAAAAACTGACTCATTATAGTAAAGCTTTTTTGATAGAAAAAGCTACAAATTCTTTAGAGATGAGGGACTTGATGACAGTGGTACTTTCATGCTCATGAGGAAAATACAAGTTGAAGTAAAAACCCCTGCAACTCACAATTTCTCCAGCACAAGAGAACAAGCATCTAACAATTTCTGGCTATTCGACTTGAGTTAGAAAGTGTCAGGGAAAAGTAATAGGTGACAACACTCTAACAATTACGAAAGAAACAGCATCTTTCTTAACAAACAATGCAATTATTACCATGTTTTCAAAGGTAAGGTCCCAAACCCAAACAGTACATAAAACAGAATTACAAGAGGTTCAGTTAGCAGTTTGAGAGGGCATTCCAATCCCTCAAATCTTCTAACATATATTTATGTAAATATATATTGTGTTTGTTTGTTGACCAGGGTAGTGGACTGATCCACTGAGGGACAATTTCAACCACAGCCTGGGAGTTGCAGCAGAAAGCAGACAACATCATTTTAAAATTAACAAAAAAATGTACAGCAAAAATACAGACAAATAAATAACAGTGTGCAGTCACACTGGGAATCTAGAAGACAACTCATTACACTGGCCTTACTTTAATAATAGATGAGAGGTTTATTATTTTTAAAACAAATTTTATAAAATGCTGGACTCTGACCTATCTCTTCATCTTCCAATGGTTAAACCACACAATACATTAGTACATTTCTAATTAGTTGCAGATCACATTTTTTTCTAAAGAGGAAATGTTACACAGTTTCCATAAAAAATTGCTACAAGACTAGTTCTGACTGTTGTTGCGGAAAGCTTTATTGAAGTACATGATAGACTGAACACTCTGTATCAAGGTTAATCATGTCTGACTTTAATAATATGTTTTAATCTCATTTCAAAATGACTATATTAAATCTCTAATAACATAAAAAGGATGGATGTCAGAATATTAAACATATTTTAAAATGTTATATTGAATGTTTATAACAGCACAGAATGGCTTATATTAGATAAATTACTTTAAAATGCATAGATTTACACAATAAAACACACATTTGAAATGCAGTTGTAGTATAACGCAAGATATTATACAGCTTTATTTACTGGTCAGTTTGTGAATGACTTTAAAGATATTAACAAGAGGGGAATAGCTATACTTGCTTCTTATAATCTGTTACTATGCTTTTGCAGTGCTGATATAGTTTAAATATAAAATTATTTTTGGAACATCTGCCCTTTATTTTAACACGTTTGTTAGATGGACATCATTACTTTTTGCTTTTGCAGCACAGTACAAATAACGACATGAGTTTTGTGTGGATTACTATATAAAGAAAAGTACCAATTACATATAAATTATAAATAAATGAGGAGGTCCATGCAAGTAATCCACACTAAATATGCAAATGAAGGAAACTAAAATGGTAGACTGATTCAGAAGTGTAGAAAAATGGGACAGTGTATGATGGTACAATCCATTTGGAAAACTGAACTGTGGAATATATGACATGGGTTAGTGACTGGGGTTTATTCATGGATTTGGAGGAGTGAATAAGGGCAGGGTCATCTGCATATTGAGTAATGGTAGAGTTACAGGACTGGAGAGGAAGATCACTGATAAAAATGTTGAATAGGGAAGGACCTATTATGGACCTTTGTGGAACTTCTATGGGAGTAGCAAGTAGAGAGAGGGTATAATGTAACCATTTAACATTATGGATTCTGTTGGAGAGGTTATAGATGAACTATGAGAGGGAAGAATCTGAGAGACCTATATGTGATTTTTTGAAGAAATTTATGGTGGGAGACTGTGTCCTTAGAGAAGGTCGAGAAAGACTGTAGGTACCAAGGAATTGTTATGTCTATGCAGCTGAACTGTATACAAAAAGGAGAGAAGAGCTGTATAAGTACTCTGAAAAGAATGAAAGCAATGCTGTGATGGAGATAGAAAGTTTTTAGACAGTAAGTAGTAGAGCAATTGGGAGTGGATACATTTTTCTAGAATCATGGATAATGGGGAAAAGAGAGTGATAGACCTGGAGTTATTAATTTCTACAAAGGAGCCCCCTTTGTGGAGTGGACGGATGTGAGTATTTCCAGCACTAGATGAAGTGACATTCTTGTATGGCTCTATTGATGAGAACAGATATGGGGTGAGCAATGATGTAATTTTAAGGTACTCAGGTGGTAGATGGTCAGGAGCTAGAGATGTTGGTTTGAGTTTGGATAGATATGTACATATTTTGGAGTTAGGGAAATGGTGGTGAAATAGTGATTTTGGGGAGGGGAAAGGTGTTGGATATTAGGTGGAATAAAAGAAAGGTCAGGGATAGAAAAAAAGGAGGTGGCAGAGCTGATAAAGTAGGGACTGAATATGCAGGCAGTACAGTAAGCTGGTTGATTGGGTATGGGCTGGGTTGGGATGGTTTGCCAGGTTTAAGGAAAGATAGGCTAGACCAGATTTTTTTTTGGTGAGCTAAAGTGCAAATTTTGGTGGTTAGGGAAATATTTTTCTTGTCATGAATGGCGTGGATTTTGGTAGTATTTTTAATAGTTTACTAGGTATAGACAGAAGAGAGGGATTTGTTGGTTTCCTGCAAGTCCAGGCTTTATCATTCTGTTTCATGAGTTGTTTACTGGAGGGAGACAATCAGGATATTGGGATGGATTTGACTCTTTCCCACCTGAGTGGGGCTAGTGCATTTGGAATTTGTAGAAAAAATGTGGTTGAAATGTTATATAGCATCACTGAGAGGAAAAGTGCTTAGAATATTCCAGTTGTATAAATGCAAGGTTTCAAATAATCATTCTCTGTTGAACTTTGAGAGGTTTCTTACATAGCTGAATGTTATAGAATTAGGCATTAGATATCAGCAGTGAATGGTGAAGGCGGTGTCATGGTCAATTAGATGGTCAGACAAAATGCTTGATTGCGTAATATTGTTGAGGCTGTTTATTAAAATCCAGTCTATGATGGTCTCTGTGCCTGTAGATTTATTAAATCTGGTAGGGATATTTATGACTTGAGTAAAGGTATAGAGATTGCAGAAAGCAGCAGAAATATTTGGTGTATTAGGTTAGAAATATGGGTTGCAGGTAGCTCAGTTAATATTTGCGTCTCCTAATGTGAAGCTTTCATAGGGAATGTTTAAGAAAGCCCAGGAAAGAATATATTCAGTTACTGGAATGTTGCTTGTCTGGCTGGGTGGTATGTAGAGGGTGATAAGGCAAATATTTTTTGTGGTTATTGAGTTTCAAGGTGGATACTATCATTTCTGCGTTATTAAACTGAGAGGTTATCAGAGAGGACTGGTGGATTTGAAGATGGTTTGCAAAAAATATACCATGCATGTTTAGATGGGCTGTCTTCTCAAAGGATATTGTAGCATGAGGGAATGATTTCTTCCTTGGGGTAAATGGATTTAACCATGTTTCTGTTAATATGAGAATGTCTGGAAATTTTTGAAGTATCCAGGCATGTAGGGGTGAGAATTTATTATATATGTTATGAATGCTGAGACCTAGTAGTTTAAGGTTATGTGTGGAGTTAAATATGGTATGGGAATATGGTTGGGTGGTATTTGAGGAACAGAGTTGGGGTGAATAGCACCACTTTTTTGAGGTAGCAGGGAGTCATCAAGTGTGGAGTAAGTGCTATGAAAATGTCAGCAGTGTGATCATTGGCTCTAGGTGATTGTCACTACTGATGTGACACCCCAACCCCATGTGCAAAAATGGGAAAAAGGGTTGTGAATGGATAGCTGGATAGATGGATGGATGAATGGATGGATGGATGGATGGATGGATGGATGGATGGATGGATGGATGGATGGATGGATATAAGGGGGGCATGCAGTTGGTATGTTAGCTTTTAAGTGTCTAGGATGAATGGAGTGATAAAAGGAAGTGTTGAACAGGGCTGCAGATACTGTATGGATGTGTATGGGGGAGGTATCTATGTAGTAGGACAATGAGAGGTAGTAATGTTTATGCTGATAGAGTATTATTGGATGACAGGAGGATAGTCTGGATAGTTAGGTTAAGAATAGAGAAATGGGTCTAAGGAGGAAAGTGTTCCTGAAATGGACTACTTAGAGATGGTAAAGGAAGCTTGGGGTTAGAATAATGGAGACAGAACTATTGGAAGGAATATATTTGATGAGGATAGTCAGCAGATCACTGGTGATATAACTGCCTGTAGAATTCCTATTATAAGACTGATATATAATCCTGGGGGTGTGATAGGCTGTGTCCACATCCCTGCTGTGAGGACAGTGACATAGGTTCTGGATGGTACTGGGGTGTGTGCAATGAACAATGAAGAAAGGGAGAAATAACGAAATTGCACAAATTAAATGTGCATCCCTGTGGAAAACAATATAATGAGGCAAAAGCAGGTACTTGTGGCATAGACTGCCTCATAGAACATGTCTTAGAATATCAACAGGAAAAGGTAATGAACGGATAATCAGGCTGGTAATTATACAACTGATAAATACAAAAGTCCAAGTGCTGTGGTATACAACTGCATGACAGTTGTCATACCCATGTTATTTCAGGCATGCCTGTCACAGTGAAGGACAGTGGCACGGGCTCAAATGCTTTATGAGCTGGCAGTCAGACTTGGCAGTGAGTATCTATGCAGGGTCTACTTTAGAAAGACAAAAACACAAACTCTCAAATGCTCACATGAGCGAATAATCAGAAACTCGAAAGTGGTATTTTGGGATCACAGTACAGTGAAGATCGGAATATTTGCCCTTTCCTCAATGTGCGATCTCAGAGTAGGAAAATATATTTAGTGGGGGGGGGGGTGTCCAATTTCAAGTTTTTGATTATTCACTCATGTGAACGTTCGAGAGTTTGCGTTTTCGGTTTTAGGACATAAACCCTATGTGCAGTGGTAATCAAATACCTATGAATCACTGGGCAATGAAATTCTGAAATATTACTGAAGAGAAAAACAGCCTAAGATCATTGGTACATCCATGGTCAGTACAGCTAATATTATCATGGCAATGTCAGGAATAACCGGCAAAAGTAAGGTTAGTAGTGCCATTGTAAATGCGTTTGCATATCAATCATACATGCAGTGATCAAATATTCAAGGATTAGATTTAAAGAGAAGTGCAGAAATGGTCAGTGCATGAAAAGTAAGTGAAGCAGAGATATACAGGTCTGGCAGCAATGTAGTATACTTACCCCATCACCTGGAGAGTATACTTACCCCATCACCTGGAGAGTATACATACCCCATCACCTGGAGAGTATACTTACCCCATCACCTGGAGAGTATACTTACCCCATCACCTGGAGAATATAAACTTACCCCATCACCTCGAGAGTATACTTACCCCATCACCTGGAGAGTATACTTACCCCATCACCTGGAAAATATACTTACTCCATCACCTGGAGAGTATACTTACCCCATCACCTGGAGAATATAAACTTACCCCATCACCTGGAAAGTATACTTACCCCATCACCTGGAGAATATACTTACCCCATCACCTGGAGAGTATACTTACTCCATCACCTGGACAATCTGACCTGCCTCCACTGGTGATTTCCTACTATGCTGAAAGACACAAACAGTAACAATTAATGAGCACAACATAATGATGTACATCAAAAACAACGTATAGCTGTACATTAAGGCCTACTGTAAAAACATTTATTCCTCGTTGTTATAGTAGTCCAGTTGTCTCTCCCAAACCTTTTCTTCACACTGACAGAAAAGGTCAACCTGGTACTTCTTGAGATCAATATACCTATGGTGGCATTGCTCATCAGTGAGGGGAATGTCCATGGTATCACTCACTGCACTGGCAAGAGAGTACCAGGTATCAATTTTGTACATGAGAACATCATCAGAGTACTTCCAGCAGGCACTCCCAGTGGGGCAATTGCAACAAGTGAGGAAAAATATTGGTTTCCTCAGTTGTAAGACTCAGCAGCCTTGACACATTCAGTTCTTGCAGAAGCCAATGCCACTTGCCAGGTTGAGTCCAGGAGTAAAATGTTAGCTAAGATCACAGACATCTTAGGATGTGCATCAATGGACAGTATATTGCAAAATGGGAAATGGTGCTGTGGCCACAACTGAAATAGGTGGACTTGGGGGTGGCAGTACCATAGCCTTCATATACATGGTAGTGCAGCTCTACCACACAAGACACAGTCAGTCACCATAAAATGCCCCATGTGGCACTCCACCACCATGGTTTTATAAAGCCACAAAGCCATGGCAAGCTATGGATGTGCCTGTAATGCACATCCCATGTGATGGATTACCAGATATGTGCATGGGCAGACATGAAACCTATGGTGCAATGCAGAGATGACATTGCACTGTGCTTCAAGTACAGTTCAAAAACAATTACACATAATTGCTTAAACATCATAACAGTTTTGTGGCAGTGACAGTTTAATTGTGATAGCCATGGCTACCACTGTAGTGATGACTGCGCTTTAGCAGTGCTTTCTATAGACATTATTGAATATAATAATAATAATAAAACAAAACTGATCATAAGAACTGTAGTAAGGGGGAAAACTGTGTGTATGCTTTGTAGGGGTGTGCAACAGCAACCTGGATACACAGTGGCTGACATTGCTATGGGGGAATGACAGCATAAAAGATACTGATATTGACTAGACAACCTGTGGGAATCCATGGGATCTCTGGTGTGACTGTGTTGTGTAGCAACTCAGACTGGGAGTGTGTGTGGGAGAAGAAACATACTATGCTGCATATAGCCAGCTGACATTCATAGGGAATGGAGAGAGGTTCACATTGGATACACAGGACAAGCTGCAAGAGATGTGACAGTAGGACACACTGCAGTGTTGCTTGTGGACCACAAGCCTATATGCATGAGTGACAGGCAGCAAGTTACATAATGAGCTGTATCCATTTTGGCAATATGGACATACTGTTGGCACTCAGACTGTGCCAACATTGTATAGCAGCCATACCACATTTTACAGGCAGAACTGTAGCATGGATGGTAGATATTAATAGGGGATGGTTGTCATGTCTGAGTCCAGGGGCTGATAATAGGTGTATATTCATGTGTACAGGAATTCTGATGGTATGTAAACAGAGACAGAGGCTGGAGAAGTTTACCCCACCAGAGATGGAGGTACTCCTGGAATTCCTGCATTCCAATAACAGGCAGATTTTGAGCTTGAATCAGGCTTACAAGGTCTTCAGGGAGTTGTGTGGCAGGACCTGGTGACTGATGTAAATGCTGCAGAGGAACATAAAAGGACAGGAATACAGGTCTGCTACAGTGTCACAGATATCATCTACCATGCCTGCACAAATACACAGGCTATTGCCGGGAAAGACTAGCAACAGGCAAATGACCAACTTTGAAGATCACTCTTGCAGATACTGAAACATTCTTAGTGAACCAGTGTGGAGGGAGTCACCAGACACTCAAACATAAAGGAAGTATGGATGAGGAATCTGGACTGGTGGAAACAACTTGTGCGTCTTTCAGGGGCACACCAGGTTGTTATGCCTGTATACCACTACCAATGTACAATGACAACCACTGTTATGTTATAAGCTTATTGGTGTTAGGCATCACAATATTACTATCACAGGTACATTAGGGATGCCACCACAGTGTCCTGTACTCCTAGGTACATATGTGTTCCTTGCCTTTGTAGTATTTTACTTTTATTATATAATGAAAGGATGTGGGATTGTCATATATGTTCATTTACAGACACAGGCATTTCTCTCTTTCTCTACCTTCACAGGTGCTACTGGCATGGAGTCAGGCATAGCAAGACAAGACATAATTGATATCATACATCACCAGTGCCTAATGATGATGGTATCTTGCCATAGCACAGACAACACAGTGTCAATCTCAGCAGTGCTTACAGTGGAGGACACAGTACCACTCACATCAACCAACATGCCTGTGATAGCTGTGGATACCACCCATACATCCCTCATCATGTCTATAGAGGACCAGACCATCCATATTAGTTGTCACAGGATGCACAGTCCTTATCTACACACATGACATCTGTGGGCACTGTTGCCACTGCAAAGTGTACACAAGGGAAAGATGTGTGCTACAGAACATCAGTGCCATGACTCTTGCTTAGTATCAGACTTCGGGTTGACACTTGGCATGAATCAGTAGATGTGCAGCTTGGTGATACCGTCACAGACAGATGCCACTCATGCCATGTCAGAGTTGATTAGTGTGATGCGTGGCATACATAACATATGTGAGGACCTACAATATTTGCATGCTGATATGGTATACATGGACTTGAGCATGTGTACTCCTGTCAAGGGTATTCGAGGACAACTTTACATTTATTGTAGTCACCATGAGGTCTGGCACCACAGCATGCTACAGCATGCCACAGCCATGCCAAATGTCACACATGTGGGCCAAGGCACTACTGCACAAATGTCGCATACCCCTCCTGGGCCTGTGACAGCCAGCAGAGTGCCTGTGGCTAGCAACAGACCTAGACATAGATGTAACCACTGGTGTGCCAGTACTCCTCTGACTCCACTAGAGGTGCACCCTACAGAATAGGGTGAACATCACAAAGTGCCACATCATCCCACCACATATTGGTGATGAGCCTAAAGTGGCATGATGGGGCCTGCGTAATGTACAAGGCCTCTGCTGATAATCTACACATCATCTCCCCCCCCCTGTGCTGATGATAATGTTATTCCATAATGATGCCAGCCATAGTCTATGTCCTACTCACTTGCAGACCCATAACATTTTCCATCCTCATGGCCCCACAGGGTGCCACCATCTGCTACACATGTCTGTCTATTTGTCTCATTAATATGAGGGACAACCAGGTCATTTGGCCTCTTTTCCCCATCAGGAAGCTCCACCCCATAACTTAATGTTATATCCAGCTACCCCAACCTTCTAGTTGTGTACTCAAATAACACCTCAACCTTCAGTAGTCCTTTCTCAAGTTCAAGTTCAGTTTTAATTAGGTACTTTATTGCAAAGCACCATTACAATACTTATACAAAATAAAAAACAGAAAATAAAAACAGTTGCAGCAATAAATCATTGACATTAACCAACGCCATCAAAAGCCATCGCAAACAAATAATGTTTTAATGCCTGTCTATAGCCAGCTAGTGTAGGGCACCTCCAGAGCCATCGAGGTAGCGAGTTCCACAGGTAAGGAGCCTGATAGTAGAATGAATGGAAAAATGGAAGTTTCCAAATTAACCCATGGAACAGCTAGCAACCCCTTGCAGGATGAATGCAACAACCACGCAAGATGGTAGGGTCAATAAACTCCTTCATGTTCTCCTTCCACCTACATAGCTGTTGCTGATCCCTTTCACTATACTTCACCCCATATGTGCAAATGATGGAAACTGTGCCCTCCACAGCCTTTTGAGTATGTGCACTAGATAATGTCTGATGCACAGTGTAGCCACAGTGTGGGTGTAGTATTGCATGTGTCAATTTTATCCTATATTGACATAACCATGATGCATAGCTGTGGGCCAGATGCCACCTCTTTTACCATTGCACATTGTATTTCACTTGCCTCAGCCTCACATGGGTTTCTCTGCAGTCAGCTCCTCTAATGACTCCTCACCTAGTTCCTGCTCTGCTGCTGGCTATGATTTGTCTGGCACTCCAATGGTGACCCCATACTGCAGCTGCTTGTATAGAACTATATTGTGCAGCATTGCACAGACAGCAATGATCTTGCTACAGGTCTCCAGAGCATACTGCAGTGTACTACCAGAGGTATTTAGGAAATAGAAATAGGTCTTCAACACTCAGAACACATCCTCAGTAATGTTGTGGGTCTGCATCAGTGCAGTGTTGTATAACATCTCAGCCATGATCTGAGAGTTGTGAATAGGTTTTCTGAACCCCAGCTCCAGGGAGTATCTGGCATCACCTGCAACACACAATAGTAATAGGCTTTATGAATGTACTGCAATTTATACACCTGTTGGCATATTTGTGCAGCCTGGGAGGAGGTGTTATCTTACCAATTAGATATCCTTGTGGGAAATTACCTGCAAAAAGAAAATGCTGGTATAGGTCACAAGTTTGTCAGATACAGAAATCATACATGCATTGTCATCCCCTTTGGTAAAAACTCTGTACCCATGAACTACCACATAGGCAGCAGTCTACGTAACACCAAATGTGTGATAAGAGACCTTGGGACCCAGGTGGACAGTAGCCTCTCCTTTGATAATCACATCACCACAGTAGTCAGGAAATCCTTCTATGTGGCACACCTCATCACAAAAGGGTTCTCATCCAAGAAAAAAGAGGTCATTGTTCCCCTCTACTCGACACTCATTAGACTCATTATAGAGTACAATGTCCCTTTTGGAATGTACCTCACAAGACATCTGCAGCAGCTGGAAAGGCTACAGAAGTACCTCACAAAGAGGATTACTGGCCTCAAACAGATGCCCTACACTGACTGCCTCAAAATACTCCAGTTTTACTCCATAGCATATCACCTACTCTGAGGTGATCTCTGCCTAACATATAAAGCTATGTCAAACCCAGAGCTGTTGGACATGCTACACCTAAAGAAATCCCTATCCATCTGAGCTACATGATCTAGGGACCTAAACATTGTCACCACAATAAACAGGACATATTGGAGGAATAGAATCCTGTCCCAGAGACTTCCCATACTCTGGAACAAGCTACCCATCTATGTTAAGCAAAGTTCCTCATTAGCAGTCTTCAAGAAGAATCTTGACGAGTGGATGGGAAATAGGAAATACAACCCGGGGATTACTTCTGTGGCTCTGCTCAACAGGGGCACAGGAAAATAACTTTCTTGGGTAGCATAAGCCAGGGAACCTTGTTGGCTAGACTTACTTAGGCCCTTGGGCTGATAGCCTAGTACCTACCTATGAGCCTAGAAGAACCAAACCACACAGGTGTACTAAAAAATGAAATAACCCTCCCCCCAAAAAAGTCACTCCTTAGATGTCACAAAACCGTTTAATCAATAATCAAATGCTTTTGTTACAGTAAATGTTTGGAACTTCATCAGAGTAAATAAAATACCATTTCCTGTTGTTTTAATATCAAATTTGCCACCACAAACCTTGGTGAACCCTTAAAAACATATTACATAAATATAACAAATTACAATATGTTGCAAGTTGTACATACTAAGTTACACCATAAACATCATTTAATATGTCTAAATTAAAATAAATAAATAAATTTAAGTTCATCTCAAATATCCAAGAAGACTCTAAAACAACTTAAAAAGAAAAGAATCAAGGATACTTACGTATTATCGCAACCAGCAGGTTCTAAACAACTCATTCTACAGTTGTGCACGGTCGGGATGGTAGACAGCATGAGTTAAGTAAAACTGCTATAGCGGAATGGTGTGAGCTGGATAGCAATGGTTTGCAACTGATTTCCCCCCTTCCAACGTTTCAGTACTATTTACCATGGATATCCATTTAAAAATGCCTAACACACTGAGCACGTGACAGACATTTTCAACCTGGAACTTGAGGAACATTGACTTTTTAATAAATCACAATGAGGAACATTCATCATAATAAGGTACACACGGGAGGTATGTTTTAAATGCCCCTCACATCTAAATTGTCTGCTGGCAGCGCTTTAAAATAGGGAAGTTGTGAATTTGTTCTGGTATGAAGGAGTAATACAAACAGTTGTGACTGGTTTTCGCTCACCAAAGTCTGTTCGTGCATGCTCACTTGTAAGACTATAGTATAGCATGATACTCAAGCATGCATGCAGACTGCAAAAGAGCCACATACTCTTAAAAAAATCAGCACAGACATTAAACAGATGTTTGTAAATGCAATATCACTAGTTTAAAAGACATTACTGTGAAATTTTATTTAGGCGACGACACAAGCAAACCCAAAAGATTCCATATCCAAACCAAAATTTTCAGTCAATCCAATGCAAGATTGTGTCTAACACATGTTTTAAGCAAAGTAATGCAATGCGATATGATATCAATGTATTATTTAGAAAAGAAGTGCCTGTCCTTTTGAAGTTGTCCTCATTAACAAGAGGCGATCTGTTTTCGTCAAATGTGCTGCCAGAGTTATTAAACAATTAGATCCAGTAACAATGCTTCTGTTTCATGTCATATATTACAAAGTCTGTTTCTATTATTGCAAATAAACAAAGTCTGTCTCTAATATTATGGGGCAATCACCAAACATCTCGACCATGCACAACTGCAGAACGAGTCGTTTACAACCTGGTGGTTGCGATAATACGTAAGTACCGAATCAAGTTCAATTGTATTCCAAAATTGTTACATTAAATCCATAATTTGTAAACTTTCTGCCTTACCTTTTAAAACATAACTAATAAAAATCAAAATATTAATAGCAGAGGTTACTGCAGCATTCAAAAGCAGCTGCCAATATAGTTGTCTTTGTTCTAATAATAGCCCCCAATCTCCGCCTCTAATAGGGTGAAAAACCTTTTCGAGAACAGTAAAGGAAAATTTTCTAAAATCATCACATAGGATAGAATGTTTGTATAAAGCATTAGAGTCATTCTTCCTACAAACAGCACAAATGTGTTGGTATATTCTGGTTTTCAAAGGGTCCTCTGTCTTCCCAATGTGAAATGCGGGGCAAGAGGCACAAAAAGCAATAGAAACTGCACCTCTAGTGTTGCAATCATAACCACTCCTAAGGGAGATTAATTTAGAGTACCCAGGAAAGAAAAGGGTGCACCTTGAAAAATATACCTACACTATTTGCAGTCTCCACAAGATTTCATACTCAAATTTCTTGTGGAAATCTCATTTTTAACATAATTCTTCTCAAAAATAGTTTTCAAGTTCCTATTGTTCTTAAATACAAATCTTGGTCCCGGACCTAATTTGTGCAACTAATTGAATGCTCCAGAAAACATTTCCCAGTGACTACTAAGCATCCTTTTCAATGATTATACATCTCTATTATAGTCTAAGATCAGTGCTCTAGAGAGGTTAACATTGTTGTTAGATCCAGCCTTTCAGGTGTTTTGTCAACCGACTGACATAAAGGTAGAACATACCTTGATGTTTTATGTTCCCTAACCCAGTCACTTAATTCCTCCAACATGACAGGCAGGTAACCACAAGTAATGAATAAACTGCATAACTTAACAATTTCTTTCTCAAAAATCAAATCATCAGAGACAAGTCTACTTAGTCTAATTAACTGCCCATTAACTACATTTCTTTTTTTTGTCATAAAGGGTGTTGACTATCGTAGTGCAAGTAGCTGTTTGAAAAAGTCTGTTTCCTATAAATGGTCAACTCATACCTTCCTCCATATGTAGGAAGTTTGTGGAATGGTTGATGTAATATATAAACAATAACAGCTCTTCCACATCACCTTTCTATAAAATAAAGATATTGTCTAGGTACCTTAAAAATGTCTGTATTCTGGATGAAAAAGGCAAATTGAAAACAACATGGGTTTCCCAGTACCACAGCACCAAGTTAGCAAAGACAGGTGCAGATGCTGCTCCCACTGCAACACCTTTAAGTTGCCTGAAACATTTGCCTTCATAATAGACAAAGTTATTAATTAACACCATTTCCATACATTGATATACAATGTCAATTTCTACTTTGTCCAAACTGGTGCCTATGACTATTGCTTCTAAAAACCATTCCAACCCTAGATTGTGAAGTACTACTAAAAACAAGTCTTTGATATCAACAGTTCCAAAAAGAAAGTCAGGCAAAACATTAGTTTTAGCCCAAAACCCTAAAAAAATGTCACGAGTCTCTTAAAAGATGCTCCTTGTTTAGCGAGAATGTTTTTAATTTAACATCAACATATTTTGCTAAACGCTCCATCTTGGCACCTGCTGAGGCTACTATAGGTCTTAATGGGGGGAGGGGAGGTCTAAAATGGATTTGTGTACTTTTGATATACCAAAGATTGTCGGATTCTTCACTCTAAAATAATCCATTAATTTAACAGGCAGATCGTAGATAAGACACATGTCTTCCAATGCCATGTCCATAGTGTGGTAAGCAATATTAACTTCATTGAGTGAAACTTTGACAAAAAAACTCACTGTTAATTAAACAGTCTAACATCTTAGAAGAATACATTTGCCGATCTATAATAACAACCCCCTACCCTTATCGACTTTCATTATTCTTAAATTTCTATTGCCAGTCAGTGAATCCAATAATTTCTTTTCATTAATAGTGAGGTTGTAAAACATGGGGTTTTTTTCTCTTACACCAGTCTCTAATGCTGTTCTCACATAGCTTTTTGGAAAGAGCAATAGGTGGTAGTAATGGTGGATTGTAGGAAAATCTCCTACTTTTATCCATTACAGGTTCAGTGTTAGGAACAAAAATACATTCAAAATTTAACTATCTTACAAAAGCCTTAAATTCTGTCAAGACATCAACAACGTTTGGATAACTAGCAGAAACATATTTGAAACCCTTCTGAAAGAGAAAATCAAAATCAGGTGTGATTTCTTTATGGGAATAATGGTAAATTTTGAAATTACCAAGTTCTACAACAGTACCTGAACTGTGGTCACAGGGTGTCAGTATTAAGTCCGTCAATAATACTGTCTGTCCCCATAGTTGCCCCTCTGCTGCTTTCAGCTCATCTTGGTGAATGGTGGTTTGAAACCCATCTTCCTTTCCTTTGCTTTCTTCTCTTCCAATAATCTGCACGGCAGCCCCTCCGCTGCTAAAAAATCTTCAGATACAACTTCAGTTGAATCAATGTGGTTAGTAAATTGGACATTATGCTGTTTTTGTACTCCATTCTTCCATCCCAGCTGAGGGTCTGGATATACTGTTTTGTTCTTATAGTCAGTCTCATCCCTGACAAGTTTTGTCTGCTTTCTTTTAAATATAGATGAACCATAATCATCAACTCATTTAAAATGAGTATGAAACTCATCCAAATAATTGGGAAAAAGCAAGTCATTTTAATGGCCCCATTCATGTTGTTACTTTGTTCCTCAGGGGATTTCATTTGCCTTAGGTTGTCATGCACTATGAGTTGCATAAGCTCAAAACCAGATATATAAATCATAGGAACTACATGGATGGTGCACACAGACACATTGTTTATTATACCCTGTGCATTGGACACCACCTGACAGACAATGGAGTGGAAGTCCTTCCAGTAGACTTACCAGACACCATGTGGAGCAGACAGGGCTTTGATAGCAATGTGGGTGCACTTAATGGCCCCTAGGGCCTCACAGAAATGGGCTATATCATAAAATGTTTGCATAGTGGTGTTTCTTTTCTTTGAAGTCCATGAGAAGCACATGTGCTCCTCCCCATGCTGTCGCATGATATCTTGGAATTGGTGTGGGATTCATGAGACAGGCACCTGTGAAATTCCTTCTGTGTATCCTGATGGCCACTGAAAGGTACCCATAGCACGGCTGGTTAATGTAACACAGACTTTAGTGTCCATTAGAATGGGTATACACTCATTCTGCATGACTACATGTGAGGACTGCACATGACTACAAGCTCTGAATTATATTTCTGTCCATGCAACATACCACTATGCCTCTGTCATGAATGTGATGGTAGGTCAACCATGGATGGATCCATCTGCAATGCACGTGCTGTGTTCAGCTAATGCAGAAACTACTCCTAGCATTTTAGTACAATCACCACGCCTGTTTGCCATGAAATCACAGAGTAAAAAACTGCAGCTCACCATGTCTCATTGTGCAATTTTTATATGTTTCGTAATCACTCTTCTATATTGTCTTCTTTCAATTGTCTTGTTCCTCTAATGTCTCTCATTTGCATATGATTATACAGTCATTTACATATGATGCCAAACATTATAATTTCCATGCTAACACAATTAAGCTATGTGTGTCTCTGAATCACCCGCATTATGTGTGCTACCACTCACTGTGCTGTTTTACCTAGCTCAGTGTACTTTTTATTGCCTGCTGCATAGTTTTTAGTGCATTTTATTGCTATTAACTAATCTGCATGGGTAACTGATTTGTTTGCAGTTAAAAGCATTCTGTAGAGTCTCTTTGCTCCTTTATCTGTTTAAAAACTTTCATTTTGTGGCTTTCTGTAGTGTTTACTGTCTAAAGAGTGTAGGCTAATAGCTTTAGTATTGGTCCCTACCTGTTTGTGTCTTGTTGTTATACTTGGTGGCTTTGCAGTTGCCCGCCCCTACTGTAAATTTGATATGGGATACTCCTCCTAGTCTAGTGTCATTAGCTCATTCTACCTAATACAGAGAGAACATCTGAGAAGGCCTTCTGTTTCTCCTTTTTCCCTTTCAAAAAAAAAAAAAAAATGCCTGAGTCTCCTTGTGTTCTGACTGTGCTTCTCAAACATTTTGGAAATATAGAGTATATTTTAGAGCATTTATTATAATTGTAATTGACTTAATATTGCTACAACTCAAGTGCTCTAGGTTGCACTGCATTTGAATTGTTTGTGTGTTTTAGCTGCTTTTCTGTATATATAGACTTCTCTATATGTGTAGACTAGCTACTTTTTCTGCTGTGTTACTGCCTCTTTAATCATTTTTCAGTTGTGCACTTGCCTTGCTTCATTTAAAAAAATTTAAATTGCTAATTTTGTAGAGTTTTAATTGCATTTACTGTTTAGGACTACACACTCAAGTGTGTTAGCCTTTTCTGTGTTTATTTACTGTATTATTGCTTTGTTTAGCCTGTTTTAATGAAAAAAAAAATACTATCTTGTTTGCTTATTTCCCACCTTTCCAAGCCAGTCCATATCCCTGGTTTTGCTTATCTCAGGAATTTATTTTCTGTGTTCAGAGCTATCCAGACCTTGCTGTGGTAGAGGGAAGTCCTACTGCTTACCAGTGGGACTGGTGAGCATTGTACTGCCTATCTAACGCTAGAGGAGTAGTTTCCAGCTCTGAAATTGTAATTTTATTAGCCTTTTTGGGCTGATTTCTATCCCTTTCAACTTTCTGGCTTAAAAATGTGTGTGGTTGCACATTTTTCGCATTGTGCAGCACTGTGAGGCTACAGTTAAACTGTTCCAGGTGCCAGAAAGTCTGCTCTTCAAATTTTCCCTTAGAACTAGCTGGTTTCTAAGTAGTAGCACTAAAATCTGAACCCATGTGCCTAGTACTTGCTCTAGAACCTGCAGGAAAGCACTAGGAAGCCTGAAACTGATACAAGCACTCAACTCTCCTTGTTAATAAGGATAAATTAATCGTAAGCACTAAACAGCCTATAATTGCAAAGTACCTTGAAAAGGTAAGGGAAAACAGCTCTTATACTTTACAAAAAAAGCACCTAAACAGGCATGTCCAAGGGTCAGCTTCTGGTGATTTCTCCTGTCCACCTGGTGAATCTGGGCATACTGGGGCAATGCAGCAACTGCCTCATGTACACAGACAATCATCTCCTCCTACTACCCAACACTACAACCTGCGAGAGATGTACTTACATAGCCAAACTAGAAGCAAAGCTTTCTCCAGCCAAGATTGTGCTAGACAGTCAAGAAGAGAAGGTTAACATCTGCACTACATTTCAAGCAACTCAAAGCCCTTCAAAATCCACACCATCAACACCCACACATAGCAACACTAAACCCACATATGTGGAGGCCCTTAACATTAACCTGCCCAAGCAACAAGGACCTCCGAAGCTGAAATGCAAACAAACACCAGTCACAACCAAAGTGACACATAACTCACAACACCAGTGTGCCACCAACAACAGCCCCTAAGGCAAGACAATGTACCCAACACTTTAGTCATAGGTGACTCTATAGTCAGGCACACTGATGTCCCACTCACCAGGCTGAACCAGGAGAAAATTACAGTCAGCTGCCTGTCGGGTGCCAGGATCCACCACATAATGCATGCACTCAAGTAACTCCACAACAAGTACAAATATGACTCTGTCATTGTCCATGTTGGAGTGAATGACTTGAGACGTACCTCCCTGGACTACATGAAAAGAGACATAGAAGAGCTCTCAGATCATGTGGCCCAGGCAGGTATGACCCTAGCCCTAAGTAGCATCCTGCCTTCGCCCAGAATGATTCCACAGTATAAGGACAAAATGATTGACTTCAACAATTGGCTAAGCTTCTGGTGTCATTCAAAGGGGATCCAGTATCTGTCTACCTGGGAAGACATGATCGACAAACCACGATGCTTTGCCAGAGATGGTCTGCACCTGTCACCCCTGGGATTCAGGTTACTGGCTAAAGCTCTTGCCACCCCTATAGTGCCTTTTTTAGGCAAGGTTCAAAGGATAAAACCACCACCGTAACAGTTACAAGCATGCAAAATCTGATGGTAATGCTACTCAATGCTAGAAGTCTAAACCTCAAAATGCACTCTCTCGAGGCACTCCTAAAAATGGAGAACATCGATATCTGTGCAGTAACTGAGACCTGGTTCAAGGCTCCAGAGAGCACCCCTGCAATACCAGGCTACAAATCTTACCACACTTTTCGGCCAAAAAACCAAGACCGAAACACTAAAGGTGGAGGAGTGTCCATATTCAGCAAGGATATTCACACCTCCAGGCTAGTTGCCCAACGCAATGCATTTGAAATTCTCCAGGTGCAACTAACGCTAGGTAAGACTGTAATCCAAACTGTAGCTTGCTACAGATCCCCCACCATGCCCCAAGATTCTCACTACACCTTTCTAAACATACTGGAAAATATTAAGATACAACCAAACACCCTAACACTGGGTGATTTCAACTACCCTGCCATTAACTGGGAAAACTACTTGGGTACCAACTCCTTTTCCCAATGGTTCTTGGAATTCATAAATTCCAATGCCCTGGATCAACTAATCCATTGTCCCACCAGGGGCTCCAATATTCTAGACCTGGTCATTACCAACATGGGAGATAGATGCTCCACACCAGTGGTCACCCCCTCATTGGTCAGGTCTGACCATAAGCAAATCACCCTTGACATCCACATTCCACCCCCACCATCCAGTAAGGAAACCTCCTTAACAAACTTCTCCAAAGCCAACTCCATGCTACTGAAGTCAGAAGTGACAAACATCTTGACACCCATGCAGACGGGATCTGAACGTTCGACTGCAGAATCCTACACTAAGGCACTGTATGAGCACATCCACTCGTGCATGAATCGTGCCATCCCAAATAGAACCAAGATGCTCTTCTCCAAAAAAAGGAAGCCAATCTGGTGGTCCCCTGCTATAAACAAACTATACAACAGAAGGAAGAAACTGTTGCAGAAAAGAAGAAAATCCCAGGATGCAAAAAACTCCCTCACCAGTAATGTCAGTAAGAAGCTGAGATCCCTCATAAAATCCTCAAAAGCTAGTTACAAAAATAAAATTGCCAAAGATTCCAAAGGCAACCACAAGGCATTCTATAGTTATGTCAAGAACCTAAATGGCAATGCTCAGATCTGCTCTGAGCTATAACAGAATGGCATTAAATATACTGATCCCAAGGATATTGCCAATATCCTGGCAGATCAATTTAGTGCCAACTTCACCCCCCCTCTCACCCCCTAAAGGGCCCATCTGAATACCAAAAGATTGCCAAATTCCGGTAATCACGGCCACACAGGTAGAAACCACACTCTCCAAAGCTAAGAATACAGCATCCATGGGACCAGATGACATCCCAGGCTGTGTACTACATGAACTACAAAATGAACTGGCACCTCACCTAAGTGTCATGTTTAATCATTGCCTCACTTCAGGCTTCGTGCCCACTGAGTGGCGCACAGCTACAGTTATCCCACTCTACAAGGGGGGATCTACCTTGGATCCTGGGAACTACTGTCCCATCAGTCTGACAAGCCTGATCTGCAAGGGCATGGAACGCATTATCATGGAACTTATAAACAAAGACATTGGCAACCTTCAAAAACTGGACCCCACCCAGTTTGGGTTTGTGAAGGGCTGATCTTGTCTCCTGAATCTGATTGACTTCTTCGAATCAGTCTCCAGAGCTGTCGACAAAGGTAAGGCAGTCTACACAGCCTATCTGGACCTTGCCAAGGTCTTCGACACCATCCCCCACTCTAGAATCCTAGATAAAATTACTAAGCTGGGCATAAATCCCTACGTCACTCGATGGGTTGCCAACTGCCTTACTGACAAAACCCAGACTATAAAAGTAGCCAACTCCAAATCCAGCTACATACATGTGACAAGTGGAGTACCTCAGGGTTCAGTCCTGGGACCACTCTTGTTTGGCATCTACTTCTCTGAAGTACAGGCCAACACTAAGAGACTCTGGCTAACAAAGTTTGCAGATGACTGCAAACTGGGAGCCATTATTGAATCCCCAAATGATGTGGATATTCTACAAAAGGGCCTTACAGAAACAGATGCCTGTTGCCAGAGCCATGGGGTCAAGCTTAATGCCAAGAAATGTATAGTTATCCCCTTTGGAAAAAAACATGTACCCATGAATTACCACATAGGTGGCAGTACACTAAACATTGAAAGTGTGATGAAAGACTTAGGGACACATGTGGACAGTGGTCTCACTTTCGATAACCACATCGCCACAACAGTCAGGAAATCTTTCTATGTGGAACACCTCATCACTAAGGGCTTTTCATCCAGAAAAAATGAGGTCATTGTCCCACTGTACTCATCCCTCATTAGATCCATTATAGAGTATAATGCCCCGTTTGGTATGTAACTCACAAGACATCTGCAACAGCTGGAAAGGCCACAAAAATACCTCACTAAAAGAATCACAGGCCTAAAGCAGATGCCATATGCTGACCATCTAAAAAAAACTCCAGCTATACTCTGTGGCATATCATCTACTCAGAGGCGATCTCTGCTTAACATACAAGGCCATGTCAAACCCTGAGCTGTTGGACATGCTCCAATTAAAGAAATCCCAATCCCTCAGAGCCACATGCTCCAGGGATCTAAACCTTGTCATCACAATGAACAAAACATGCTGGAGGGATAGGTTTCTGACTCAGAGACTCCCCATACTCTGGAATAGACTGCCCATACATGTCAAGCAGAGCGCCTCCTTGGCCCTCTTCAAAAGGAAACTTGATGATTGGATGGGAGATAGGAAATTCACCCCGGGGATCATGTCAGTCACCCTGCTAGACAGGGGTCCAGAGAAGTAAATATTGTGGGAAGAAATATCCAGGGAATTGTTATGGATAGGCTTGTATAGGCCCTAGTGCCGATAGCCTAGTACCAACCTATGAACCTATGAATTGTTTCTGAATATCCCCCCCTTAAGAATCTCTCCTATCAAAATTTTGACAGCTGTTCCAAAAATGTTAAAAAATGTGAAAATTAAATTTTCTTTGGTGTGATTATATAAAATATGTATTAGATACCGGATCTAAAATATATAAAAAAGCTAGTCAAAATATTTATTTGCATGATAAATGTATGAAAACTGAATATCAACAATAATATATTCACAGGGGTTAGTTGTTGTGCATGTCACAAAAAATGTACTACGACTGAATGTTTTACTAGCAGAGATAAAGAATGCAAAGTCTGTAATAAATTTCACATTAACAGTGTTAAGGAAAACTTAAGTGTGCAGATAACAGGAGAGTACCATATAAATAGTGTACATAGTTTTAGTTTTAGTTTGGTTTTAAGATTTTATTTAGCAAATTTAGTTGCAAATTAATAATTTTAGTCAGGTTTTAAGAGTTTATTTAGCAAAAGTTTCTTGAGAACTAACGATTATAGTTTTTAAGATTGATTTATAATTTTGACTGGATTATTAAACTAATTATTAATATAATGTGGTTTCTCAATTATTAAAAATATTTGAAAAAAGGAAAACTTAGGTGTATGAAAAAATAGGAGACTTAAGGAGGCTTACCCCTTTTTTGGTTAAAGGCTGTGATAATATAGGCAGAATAAATGAGAATTCTATCTTTATAATATGTTATGGAAAAGACAATTACATTTATTCCTATGGAAAGCATGTCTGTCATGACTATAAAAGGTACTATGAAATATTGGGAAAGTATAAAAAGTAGTAACATCACACTAGTGGAACTGTTATAAGATGATGATGAAAGGAATTAATAATGTTGAAAGTAAATTTTGCATTTTAATGATAAAATAGAGGGAGATTGAATGAGACAATGAACCTCTAAATGCTAAAGATGGACAATGTCTGGAATTCAGAAACATTACTGCTAATAATTGCCATTTCCAATTAAGAGATAGCCTACTTTAGTGCCTTACCCTGAAGAGGTGCAGTGCCATGGGGCACTGTCTCTCCAGCTTACTGCAGATGCTAATGATGCATTACAGGGGACTGGCATATGTTAAGTAGTCATGTGCTTTCCCCAGAAATGCCTGTGGTAAAAGCTTTATGCAGCTGAGCAATTCATAGAAACAATAGGAAGCTTAAATCCTTACCACCTGCTTCTGTAATTAACTCAGCCAAATGCTTGTATTAACCCATTACTTTCAATGAGTGAGACTGCATTAGAGGTAAGTGCTAAGGAGTTTACTGGACAAGTGGTATTGAGAAATGTGTATATGTGTGTGGCTGCAGGTGTAAGTATATGAAGACATATGAGTAGTGTCAGGTGAGTAATTGTGTGTGTGTGTGTGTGTGTGTGTGTGTGTGTGTGTGTGTGTGTGTGTGTGTGTGTGTGTGTGTGTGTGTGTGCGCGTGTGTGCGTGTGTGTGTGTGTGTGTGTGTGTGTGTGTGTGTGTGTGTCTCAACTCCTCCAAGACTAATGAGCAGTGGATGAAATATGGGGGAGGAGGACACTAGATCCCAGGGTAATATTTTAAATAATACTAAAATAACTGCAAAATTTAATAGAACAACAGGTTGTGCAACAAAAAGCTGCAAATGAAAATGAAGAATTACTGAAATGTAATGTCTAGAATTGTTGATTGACTGTAAGGGTCCATGACTTCTTTGAGCCATGTTCAAGACTTCCAAACAAAGCCGGGAGTGGGGAGGACACTAAATGACACCAGGGAGACTTTTGCCATATTACTCTAATCCACTTAAAAAGTTAATGGTGCATCAGGTGTTGCATCTATTTGACAATAAGAAGAATGAAAGTCTAATGTCTAGCATTATTGAATGAATGTAATCATTTGTGATGTACAAGGGATACTGACAAATTGGAGACATTCTGTAAACTCAGGGACAGATAAGAGGTATGTCGGTGTGTGAATGTGTGTGTATTTAGATGTGCATATATGTGTGTGGGGGGGTGAATGGAGATGTGCTGGTGTTAACTCAATGCATCTGCCTCCAGCAGTGATTACCACAAAGGCAGAAGAAAGGGGACCATTAATGCTTGCTGTAATCACTGATTGATTCAGAGAAATGCAAGTAAGCCAATAATTAGGTCTTTCCTCATTGCGGCTAATATTTCTCTGAATCACTGATTTCTGCTATTGCTCTAAAGACCTTTCTTGCCACATCTGTACAGCTCACAGCCAGACCTGTTTCTGAATCCTGGAGAGTGTGTGCTTTATTGCAAGACATACATTTTTATATCCACATATGAGCAGAATTTACACTAGTAGATATGCAAGTTGCTCTGCCATATGTGTCTTATTCTTAAACTTAAGAATATGCAAAGGATAATATAAAGAAAAGCTGGGGAGGAAATTTAAGAAATATGACAGACCACAATTATCCTGTTAACACAGATGGTAGCAAGAATGTGCTCACTAAACATATCAGCAAAATGTAATAGATAAAGATATTCAAGTTTCATATGCTTGGGGCGGTGCTTACAATGGTGACTAAAGGAAACCTGGTTTTAAGCATTACCACAGTGGGAAAATGGAGCGGCACTATACACTGGGTTTATACACAGGTATAGGATTAAGATAACATCTTAGTTGAAATCACTATTTAAAGAAGAATTGCATCTATAAAGATAATCAGTAATATTAATTACTGTGTTAGCAATTGTAAAGATTAACGTGTTGGTGTCAGTAGCTTCTGTATATTTTATGAATCAGCACATAAATGCTGCTGTGCGTGTTCAGTGCTTACATGAAGAAAACATAATAAATATTTTGTTTGCAGTAAAATTGCTGCTTAGTGCACTCCAATAAAATCTGGCATCATATAAAATTAAATTAAAATTCTATTAACTTATTTGTAACTTGACTGAAATGGGTCTCATGGTCAGATGGATTATTCTTGTCAACAACTGGAATAATAAATGAATGCCACTAACATATTGCAGTATATATTATAATAGTCTTTCATAAGTTATAAAACACTTTTACTTAGCTATATGGCCTTCACTTCTACCATATTGAAACAACAGAAACATAACAGTGATTAGCTCGCCAAACTTTGAACCCCCAAAATGCACCCCTAAAGGATTAACAGGATCTGAAACCTTTCACCTCCTAGCTATTAACAGAACAGACAGACCCATATTACTGAAAATACAGCTGTCTATGAGTTTTGCATGTAAATGTGGTGTCTTTTTGAAGGAAATGCAAACTTCAGAAAAAAAATAATTTCTAGTGTTCACAGACACTAGAAATTGTCAAGTTCTCATGTTTGTCCCATATATACAAGTATATGTGTAAATGCACTGCATTTAGACAATATATTCTCCAAAATAAGACATGAGAAGAATTCCTTGTCCTATAAAGCTGTCAGGATATGATATACTATCCTTGCTTAATTTTGAAGCATATAAGGCATAAGGAAAGAAAGCAATTTAGTGACACTAAAGAGGAGAATATCTTCTTCCATTTATCTTCCACTATGACCAGAGGAATTTTGTCAAATCTTGCAGGTCAAGGGATCATCTGACCAGTTTTATGCAAGTATGATGTGTAATTCTTCTACGCCTCATTCACAGTTCAGAGCAGGTTGACATATCCGTGAACAGAAATATAAAGAAGTGGTATTAAGCTATACTTTTTTAAACAAGAAGCATCTTTATTAAATTATCATGTATGACATAGACAAGCTTACATTTATATAAATGAAAATAAAACATAGCAACACAATCTCACTTGCAAACATACAATCTCACTTGCAAACATACATTACAAACCTTGCTGACACAACTGTAAATGCAAACATTATACATCACTTACATCACTTTTAATGTAGTCAGTCATTGTCAGTCAGCCATGGCATAGCTCATTTAAATACTGCCTTCTTTTAAGCCTTGTTCCTCCTCTGCATGTATTGATCCCACATTTCCCATTTCCCTACCCAATTTGTTCCTACTCTTTTCTAAAGATTTCAGTTCCAGTTGTTTTATCTGTTACTATCTTCTCTACTTCTAGTAAAGTTGGTCTAGACTTTGATTTCCATTTTCTAGTAATTGCTTTTTTGGTAGCCACCATAATTAGACTCAGCAAGGCCTTACTATAGCTAGGCAATTCTGATTCTGTATCATAGCTCAACTAAATCATTTCTCTAGTTAATCCAACTTGATCACCCAGCAACTCTGACAAAGCAGTCTGCAGGGAATCTTTAATGGTTTTAAGCTGTATTAACCTAAAGAAAATTCAAGTATTTCAGAGAAGTAATGTCAGAAGCCAAGTTAAGTATGCAGTTAAGTACAGATATAGAAAGCTGCGTTAATATTAATTAAATGGGATTTCTCATAAAAGATTGTGTAAAAAAGCTTCCATTAGATCTTGCAAAATGTAAAACATGAATTGCACAAGACATATGAATTTCTTTCAATGAAGCCTGCTTCAGGACTGTTAAAGAATGAGACTAGTATCTGAAGTGAACACACATTTGCAGTGCTTACATCTTATTATTCTTTGAAATGTTACTTCCTTTCAAGATAATGGATTACCTTATTTGGACTCGGCCAGGAAAACAGAAATCCTTATACTCAAACTAAAAAAAAGCAAGAAATGCTACCTAGGACTTTTTTACCTCTTCTGCTGAACATCAACCACCTTCTGGCCAAATAGTATATTCATTTTCCTTCACAGGGTCGAGGGTTGAGTGGGAGGGGCTATCATTTATTCAGTTATTAAGGGTGATTTGGGTTTTTACCTGAAGTCATATCCCCTGAGCATATCCAAGTGAAGGGGGCATGCAGTGGGCTGTCCTCACTGCCTGTCTCTCGTTTTCACAAAGAGTATTGCCAGCAGGAACAGCAGCAGCCCTGCCCTCCTATCCACAGACACGGGATGAATTTTTTGGTTTCTACCAGAGAAATTCCACCACCACATGTACTTGCTAATCACCTATACCACCCCCTGGAGATTCAAGAGAGCCATGCCTCTTCATTCCTCTCCATCCCTGCCTGATTCCTCCATTGTCTGGGCTGCTATTTGAACCCCAGTTACCTACTTTATAGTAAAGGCTCCATTTGTCTGCACCATAAAATCAGGCTTAAACACTGCCTGAGATTCATTTATGTAGATATCTGTCTGTTTATATATGTATGTGTGCATGTGTGTGTGTGTGTGTGTGTGTGTGTGTGTGTGTGTGTGTGTGTGTGTGTGTGTGTGTGTGTGTGTGTTTTTAGAAAGAAAGAGAGAGAGAGAGAAAGTCTCATTTTTCTGCCTTGCTACTGAAATGTGCTGAAGTGGAAAGCATTCCTGGCTAGAGCTCATGCTACACATTCCTTTGTGTGATAAAATGTGCAACTACTGTTTGGACTTAAAAGTCAGTGGTGGATAGAAAATCAAGTCTTTCTTTAGCTATTGAAAGTGACAGAGTCCAGATATTAATTATATTTTAATTTACGCTATTTTTCTGTTAAATTCCATTTATTTGGTATTTCTTCCTAACAGTGTAAAGCTGTTCATGTATTTAATTTTCCAAGTTACACTGCTTAATGTTGCTTATTTCTAGTAAATAAATGTAATATGCATATTGAACTGATGTAAACTCAACTGTCAGATTTTATCTTTTGAAGAGCTGCTACTGACACTATAGCTTTTACACCAGTATTTAAAAGTTATATTACTTTAAAGGTAAATAGTAATAGTCTTTTTTTGCGGGGTGCAATACTGGTCTAGCTGGTATCAGCATATTCATAAATACAAAGATGGGGGTATTTGTACAGAAGAGATATCATTAACCCTCCTGGGAATCACAGTGTGTGTGTGTGTGTGTGTGTGTGTGTGTGTGTGTGTGTGTGTGTGTGTGTGTGTGTGTGTGTGTGTGTGTTTGAAAAACTAATCTTGGACAAGTTTTCAGTTGCTGTTGGCAGAACAGCACTAGAAGGCATTGGGATGGGATTAAGTTGGGTGTGATCCTGATAAGCCTGTAATCATAACTGCTCTGTAGTTGGCCAGTGTAAACATTTTTGGGTTTAGTTGTTGGTTATTCCATAAGGCAACAAGACATATTTACTGTACATATAAGGTTAATTACCTACCCCTCACTTTTTATTTGGTTGTCAGTGCTATGGACTGTGAGACCATAGCTCCTGACCATTACACATACATTGATGCCAATAGTAGGGATTTAAAGATCATATCATGGAATATACATTGGTTTGCTGTGGTGTAGATATTGTGACCTAAACCTCTACAACCTACAGAACAGTTTTGTCCTAAAGAAATATGTGTACCATTGAGACAACAAGGTAAACACACAGCAGTATTCATTGTACAGCAGTTATATTACTTTTAGACAAAGTAGTTAGGAAATGTGCAAAATGAGCTTTGTGGGGTATAAAAAATGTTAATGTCACAGTGTTCAAAAGAAAGTATACTGAAAGAATTCAACTTGCTGATATGACAAAGGATGAAATACATAGTTATCTTGAATGCAGATAAGAATAAGACCACTGAACCTGGAGACAGCCTGATAGTGGTTGTTAAGGGTAATGCATGAGGCAAAGCAACTCACTTCATCCCCAAATTATTTCAGAATTTAGCTTAAAATGAAACAACTGGATACTGAATTGGAAACAAGATATCATGAAACAACTGAGAAAATAAAACAGCTTGGAATCTGCAAAGAAGAGCATCAATAAGAAAACTGATAACTCTCTGGTAGAGGTATGAGTAGTGGGAGTGAAAACCCATCCTTGGGTGCTAAGACCAGTACCAAATTATTTCCGCAACAGAATGAAAGAGATGACTTCATATTTTAGTCATGTATTAGACTGTGTACAAATAACACAAGTCTATTAAACTGACCATGGCAAAGGCTAAGGTTTTTAACTTCTCTGCTTTTGGGCAATGCTGTGCATGCATTAAGTAAGCTATTTGATGATGGCTGTGTAGACTATTTAAAAGTTAAAAACTGTTTGCTGAATGTTTTAAGCTTCTCCTGAAGCATACAGGAAAAGGTTTAGAAAATATAGCCGTGCTCAAGAAGCCAGTCAATGACTTCATTGCAGAAATAAACACTTGATTTAATAGGAAAGTGACAGGCTGTCAAGTATCTACTTTTGAAATGTTTGGAAACCCTATGATAAGGAAAAAGACACTGAGTTCATTCCCCTCAAGATGTGAGAACATGACAAAGAGACTGGAACTGTAGTACATTGTTAGATTAGAGACTTCCATTTTAAAGTAGTTATTAGGCACTATGCAGACTAAAAGATAAAATATGTATTGTCAGAAACAGAAGGAAAAATAACCTTGCTGGTCAAGCATGAGAGGTAACAGTTCCCAAGTGAAGTCTACAGACTGTTCTTTTTTCTGTTCTCTTTCTCAAGGGAAGAATCAAAGAAATGTTAGAGTTAGATTATTCTCAGTAAATTCACTATAGTACATTCAGGTAGACTAAGGCATGAACATATGGAGTCAGACATGTATGCATTCAGTTTCGGAGAAAGATGGCTTATTAGAAAGGAAAGATAAGCATGAAATGTGCAGAAAATACAGAAATACAGAATGTTCTTTTCTCAAGGGAAATATACAATCTTGCTAGCTACAGAATTTTCCTTAATGGAATGTTAAATAAATCACATAGAAGACAAGGCCTGAGAACCAAGGCTAAGAAGGCATTTAAAGCATTACAGGGTTTTGGTATTATTATAAATATGCTTCAGATACAGTTGGGGAAGTCATTTAGTCAGTTAGTTTGACCTGACATTACAGAGAAGATTAAGCTACAATACAGACACTCGAGCCTGAGTACAGAAGACAAGGTCAAATAAAGACTATTTCAGTTTACATTATTCAGGACAATCAAAAGATGTGCAGAAACTTTGGATATATTTAGCAGCACTGTTATTACTAACCAGCATTCCAGAATTTCTACAGACTGTTATTGGTTATAAGCACTAATGAAGACAGTATTCAGATAATGTAAACATCTACTAAAGCCTTATTAAATGAACTACAGTGTTTGAAGAATTCATTCTGAAAAGTGTACAAGACTTGGCCCACAAAGGAGATACTGGCACCTGTTCAGCATGAGTTTGGGTAATTAACAGATAAAGGCTTTCGTTTCAGTCTCATTTCAGTTGTGTTCAGTTAATTCCAGTATACTACAGTCTCATCAATTCTTTCACACATGGTTGAAAAAAAATATGTAAAAAGTCAGAGTTGTGTCATGTCTAGCAGGATGCAACTGCACAACAATGGTTTACCCAGCACTGTGCATAAGTGTTAGTAAACCCATGGGACAGGCTCAACCATCACAGGAAGTTCAACAGTCCAAAGAGGAATGTTTAGTTCCACTTCATGCCAAAGTTATAGGGTTAGGTGTTTCCATAGTATTCAAGTGGGGCATGTATGATCTAAATGTCTACAGAGACAAAGAAGGGAACAAAGCCATAAGGGGAAGCTGACATGAGGAGCATCACGGCAGCAGTTGGTTGTCTTGAAACTACAGCTGCTCTAAATTATCACAAGGGTCTGTACACTGTTCTGGTACAGGATGAAGAAAAAATACTAAGAATGATACTGTATCACATATAACTGTGTTAAGCCTATAGTTATTAGCAGAGAGCATTACTTTTCTGGTCAGTCTGTTGCATTTAGGGCAATGTGATAGATATCTATTCATGTACTACTGGCTAGGGTTTATTTAGACTGAGAAGGGGACAGAAAGATAAGCAGATGGCAATGTGTGTTAATATCCCATAACAGATTCTAATAGGTGATAATTTTGTTGACATGGTATCTTATATATATGCAGTTAAACACAAACATAGAAACAACCAAGGAGGCAATGAGGTGGGAAGACTCTGTCAGCATTCATGCATCAAGTAGATCCTGGTGATTTGGCTATTTTATGAAAGGAGCTAAATAACATCAACAAGTCTCAGCTTCAGTCATAGCTGTCAAAAAAATTGGACTTCCTCTGGAATTGGTTACTTAAGGGAAGAGACGGTTAGTAGCAATAAATCTAAATTGGAGAGATAGCTGTTAAAACATGCTAGACTTCTAATGGAAGAGGAATTTGGGAGGATCACAAAAAGAGGAGTTGAAAAAACACAACTGTCAGATCCTACTTTACAGGATTTCAGGAAAGTAGCCAAGGAGGCTTCAGATTCTCAAGGGAAGAAGTAAACCAGATGTTGGGACAGTAGGTTACTGTGCACATATTCACTCTTTGGTGGAGAACAAGAAGGAGAAGTGATATAACAGCTACTAGTTATTGGGGCCTGTCATAAGTCAGTTCTGGCTATAACAAATTATATTACATTTTAGGCAATTTTGTCATACAGTATACAAGAAGGAGGCTTATGAAAAATTGTTACTGGTCAAGAACTGCAAAAGATGTGTGGAGTACTACAAGACATATGAAATATGAGCAATGTCAAAAGGTTTGGAAAGTTTGGAAACCAAGCTAAGGTTGCTTGAAGTCATTGCCTGTTACTGAGGAGCTGTTTCAGAGGGTAATGATAATATTGTGCAATTCTTTGTAACCCATGTAGTACATGTGAGAAGTGGATCTTGGTGGTTGTATACTATGCTACTAGGTACCCTAAAGCAATGGTGTTGTCCTCTGTTGAGTCAGAAATGTAGCAAATACTCTGTTGAAATTTTCAGAAAGTTTCAATAGGCTGGCTTTTTCCACAGTAAATTCTGAAAGCCAGAGAATGGTACTTTATGCTAGACCTGCTAGTTTGCTTGTTGAAGCACTGTGATGTAAAACAGTTACAAGATATTCTTTACCATCCACAAACAGATTGGTGGAATGATTTAATTTTGCTCTTAAGACTATACTAGCAGCATTAGTATACAAGTTTAAGCAGGAGTGGGGTAGGTACCTACCTCATATCCTCTTTGCATGTACAGATACGGTCCAAGAATCTAGAGGCTTTTCACCATTTGAAGTACTTTAGGGTCACAGGGTGAGGTGGTCTCTCATTCACTTAATTTATGATAAGTAAGTGGGTGAATGCAGTTCCCACAAGGAGTCTCATGAAGCATATGCTGAATTTCAAAGCTAAACTTAGGAATCTGATGAGGCTGGCACAAAACTATCAAACACAAGCATAATGGCAATAAAAGGTTTGGAATGGCAAGACAGCAACAGGCCCAGAGGATGCAGTTGAAAAGCAATAACTGTGCTTATTCCTGCTTTAAAACTATGTTGTAGACAGAATACTGAGAGCCTTTACACTGCTGTGAGGCAAGCAAGCAAAAAAAGAAGCACTCTAGAGGCAAAAGGACCACTTCAGAACAGTGTGATATAAAATAAACAGACTTTAATAGTGGAAGTAAACAAAAGTACAGTACACAACACACTAAACGCTTAACTGAATTCACCGTGTTTTTGAAGAGGCAATTTCTGACAGGGGATTTTTTAACTTGAATGAGTTTAGGGTTTTATTAGAGCTAATGGAAATGATTTTAGAAAATAGTTTTATTGTATTTGAAGGGGAATTTTACAAACAAATTAGTGGCATAGCCATGGATGGGAGTTGTGCATCGAGTTATACCAACGTTATTTTGCAAACATGGGAAAAGAAATATTTAATTCCCCTTATGCTCAGTTTTGGAGCCTATAGAAAAGATGTTCAGATGATATCATTATATTTTGGAATGGCAATGAACAAATGTTAATGAAATTTATAGAATATATAGGTCAAACTACTGATTTTCTAAAGTTCATTTATAATATTGACAGACACAGGATTAACTATTTGGACG
The DNA here is from genome assembly GCF_019279795.1 of Protopterus annectens. NCBI lineage: Eukaryota > Metazoa > Chordata > Ceratodontiformes > Protopteridae > Protopterus > Protopterus annectens. The sequence goes on from NC_056742.1 coordinate 380,035,116, forward strand.
TAACTATACACAAGGTTAAAGATGAACACAGATTCAAATTGACTATATTTCATAAGAAAACCTTTTCTAATTCTTATCTTCCCTTTACGAGTGTTCATCCATATAAACAAAAGAGAAGGGACAGTTTATTAGGGCTTCAAGAATGACTTCTAAATAGCTTGATTTTATAGAAGAATGTAAAATTATTAAAAACATGTTTTTTTAGAAATAAAGTACCTGTTAACTCTTATAGAAGATGTTATCCATGAAATAAAGAGAGCTAGAGCAGATAAATTCTTTCCTGTATTAGGAAGAAAGGATGTTATGCTAACCAAGACAAATGAAAAAACAGGACATAATATTAGTCATAGATGAACAGAATACAAAGGGGCTTTTATTACTAACTATAATCAGGATACTAGTAATCAACAGGAATTATTAATAGTTACTGAGATTTATTTAAACGTTTCTCAGATGTGGAAAACTTATTTAAAAGTCCCATTCATTTTGTGTACAAGAACAGTATGAATATTAAGGACATTTTAGAGAAGAAAGATCATGCTAATATAAGAAGTGACAGGAGAAAGGAGGGGAACCTTTAAGTGTGGAAAATGTAATCAATGCATATATATTATTAATGCGAGTTGTGTATATATCCCTAGCAGAGATAGGCTTATAAACGCCAATAAATATAGCAACTGTGATACTACAGGGTCAATATATTTAGCAACCTGTGAAAAAAGGGAGGCTTTTTATGTAGGTAAAACCAAAAGAGCCCTTAAAAAGAGAATCTATGAACATTATTATAGAATAACTGTTTCAAATCACAATGATGCCTTATTCAAACATACTTTGGCTTGTAAAGGAGTTACATTTGTGTTTTTTGTACTTGAGATGCTACCCTGGAATACTAGAGGTGGCCTTTGGGAAGAAAAAAATAGAATACAGAGAAACATATTGTCAAATTATGTTACAGGCCAATGAGTTTTCAGGTTTGAACACAATATTCCTATAATCCCTGTATTAAAATTCTGAGCAGCAAGGTTATAAATTAAGACACATTTCAGCATTTACAATATTTTACAGTAAATATTTTTGATTATTTATTTATGATAACGTTAGCGTTTTTTGAGTGTACATTTATACATATACCTTTGACAAGTATTTTAGTGTTTTTTATATTTATTATTTATCTTTGATAGGTAGGGTATTTTAGAATATTTATTGTGATACATTTTATATTTGTTTAGTATTTTTATAATATCTATATATATATATATATATATATATATATATATATATATATATATATATATATATATATATATAGCTTACCTTCAAAATGTTGAATGCTAAATGGTTCAAAATGAATTGGTTGAATGCACTATAGTGAATGATCAAAATGTTGAAATAAAATTAGTATAAATTCACAATGTTGAAATGATCAAATTTGCCCATTTGTGCACTGTAGTGTGATATCGGAGTTGGTATATATTAAGTAGGGAGGTGGGGGGGCACAGACCCCCACATGGGGGGTGCAGGGGGCGTAGCCCTCCTGCAAAATAGTAGAGGTGATCTCATTGCTTTTTCAATTAAATGATTTTAAACATTTTGATCATTCAATGTTTTGGGTTTAGATGTTATTTTTTTGACCAAATGAACATTAGACATTATGGCATTCGACATTTTGAAGGCCAACTTATATATATATATATATATATATATATATATATATATATATATATATATATATATATATATATAAATTTATATCTATATATATATATATATATGTATATATATATATATATATATATATATATATATATATATTGCTAGATTTTATTATTCCAAGTATTGATTGTGCAAATTGTTTTGTTTTCTTTCTCTTTTTCTCTGCTTTTCTTTGCATTTAAGGTGTCATTTTTACATTTAGGTCACTATAGGGTAGCATATATGCATTTGTTATGGGTATAGATATACAAGTAAAAAATAAAAGCAATAAACGGACTGTAGACTCAAGGATAAAATTTAATATGAAGAAAAGAGGAAAAAGAACACGTATTTAGCGCTTTCATCTCTCAAAGGAGACTTCTTCAGAATACATCAAAATACATTGCCTACACCATTTTAAAACAACCTCAGTAATTGCCTCACCAATCACTACTCAAACCAGTAAGGTTAATATTAACAATTTAAAGAGACAGAATTGTAAACTCCTATTTTCATTATAACACATTCATAGCATATGAACGTAAAGAAAGTATACATATCTATACATATACAACCCTTAAATGACGTTTTTATTTTTTACAAAAAAAAACAACAAAACATCAACTAGTTTTGTTAAAATCTATTTGCTTTTTCCACTACGTAGGCAAGGTCCATCTCAGTTGTTTTCAGTTTAAAAAGTCTCTTTTCCAAGTAAAAAATCAAGTCTTTCAAAGAACCAAAATATTTGCCGTCTTGTGTCAAAACCCTGGATAATGTCTCATTATTATTATTTGAATTAGCAAAAGTAAATTGCTTAGTTAACAGTTTGTTGAACTTTAGGTTATTTTCATTATTCACAGTCATGTTAACACTCTCTACTGCCGTTGACATCTGGGGACACTCAGCTCGTTTGTCTATACAAACGGAAACATTTTGAGTTAACACAGTACCTTTATTGTGTAATCGGCCTCCTCTTATCTCCTCCATTTCTGCATTTCTGCATTGTAAACCAACCATAGAGGCAAAACCCATGCTCGATGAGGAACGCTGTCCGCATAACTTCATTCCTTCTACCTGCTGTGATTCCGGTCTCGTGGTCATGTGAACCAATGAGCCAATGAGGCTCGAAACTCGCATCCCTTCCTGGTTGGCCTTATGAATATTCATGCTAGGATGTGAATTCTCAACATTTCCTCCACCACCATTCCAGGTAATGACTTCTTTTTGTGTTAAAAGTTTGATCAATCTGGTCAAGTCACCCTTAAGCTGGTGTACTTCTTCCTTCAGTTGTGAAAGCTCAGTTGGAGAGCAGACATCCACAACGGCAGTCGTTGACAAGTTAAACACATCCAGGATATCCATAGAGTGAAATGGATCGAGAATAAATCAAACTATACCAAAAGAAATAAAAAATAAAAACTGGATAACCAAGTAAAAAATAAAAGCAATAAACGGACCGTACATTCAAGGATAAAGTTTAATATAACAAAAACAGAGAAAAAGAACACATATTTAGTGTTTTCATCTCTCAAAGGAGACTTCTTCAGAATACATCAAAATACATTGCCTACACCATTTTAAAACAACCTTGTTAATTGCCCCACCAATCGCTACTCAAACCAATAAGGTTAATATAAACAATTTAAACAGATACAATTGTAAACTCCTATTTTCATTATAACACATTCATAGCATATGAACCTATAGAAAGTATACGTATGTATACATATATAACCCTTAAATGACATTTTTATTTTTTACAAAAAAAACCCAACAAAACATCAACTAGTTTTGTTAAAAACTATTTGCTTTTTCCACTAGAAGAGGTGTGATAGAAATAGCCTCATTTAAACCTGGGGGGGAACATTTCTGCCAGTTTTAACTGCCATTCCATCTCTTTCTTTTATAAAACATTTTTCCAATCTCCCCCTCTAGAATTTACACTAATTTCTTAGAATCACAGGTTAGTGTATGCTTATAAAGGGCATTGCTTAATTTCTTATTTTTTTTATATCATTTGTATGCTCGTAGACCCTTGATTTTAAAACTCGCTCCGTCTTTCCCACATAGAAAGATGAGCAGGAATCGCATACTGCTAAATAAACCACCCTGCTGGTCCAACAATTGCCCTTTTTGAAAAATACTAAACTCTTCAAACAATTATTCAAGCTTAATGAAACATCTTTCATAATAAATAGGCAATGACTGCATCTACCACAGGCTACGGTTCTTGGGTATGACTATCCTGTTTTGTAAATTTAGATTCCAATAATTTCTTGAAGTTTGGTGCTGTCTTAGTAACAAATCTAGGATGTGTCCCAACCTTCCCCAAAACCTCTTGGTTGGTCCTGAATATGTTCCAATTTTGAATAAATGCTTTTTGTATACTACTGGTTAGGTGCTTAAACTGTAGAACATAAGCTTTATTATAATTATTATTAACCAATGCATTTTGTTCCTTTAACAGACCTATCCCCAGGAGTGGCTTATAATAAGTGCCCCACTTGCTATACACATCTTCAGTGATTTCCTCTATATATAGCCTAGGATAACCTCTCTCTAAAAACATTTAAAAAAATGGTATCCAATTCCACCCGGACATCCTCCACATGGGATGGCATCCGGGCTACTCTTATTGCCTGTCCCTTGATAATGCTCTTTTATTGTTGTAGGGGGTGGTTACTGTTAAAATGCAGATACCCATTACAAAAAGTGTCTTTCCTATATATGCTAGATCTAAAGCCACCCACATCCTGCAAAATTAGGGTATCCAAATAATCGATGCTATATTTATTATAGTTATAAGTAAATTTCAAAAAAGTAGTAGTACTGTTTTAATACCTAATGAATTCTTCTATCTCTAGAACCGTACCTTGCCACAAAATAAAGATATCATCCAGGAAGCGGGAATATGATTTTATTTTTCTTCCAGTATGGGCAACCTATCACATATTTGCTTTCCCAACCCAGAAGAACCAAGTTTACATAAACCGGGGGCACAGGCTGCACCCATTGCCACTCCTTGAATTTGCTAAAAATATTCCCCTTCGAACCATATGAAATTGTTCTCCAATATCAACTTCATAATTTCACATATCAAAGTCACATCATCGTGGGATAAATAAGAATGTTGGAAGAGTGTTTCCTCAAAATAGTCTAGGCCCTGTTCTTTAGGAATGACCGTAAATAGGTCCTTTGAAATCTATGGTTAAAAACGTCAAATCACTAGACCATAATTCTTGTTTGAGGGTACCTAAAAAGTCCCAAAAATCCTTGACTAAGTGGGATGTTTTATCAATCACATGTTGTACACTTTGATCAACAAATACCACTAAGGGGTGTGTTTTAGAACCCCTTGTGGCTACTATGGGTCTAAAAGGGGGTTTTGATACATTTTTGTGTATTTTAGGTATTCCAAAGAATACCGGAATGGTATGATGTTTTCTATACAAGAAGTTTCACAAATCCGCATCAATCCTATTATCCATCAAATATTCCTCCAGTTCTGAGTCTATTCTAGAATAAGAAACATTGATCTGGTTCCTAGACACTATTAAATATGTTTCTTCCTCAAAGAGTAGCTGTTGCATCTCATTAATGTAATCATCTCATTTATATAGAACCACCCCACCCCTTTATGTGGATTCATGATACTTATTGTTTTATCACTCCTGAGCTCTAATAATAGCCCATGTTCTTCCTTGGTTAGATTCCAAGGAATCTTCCTACTAGACATGTGGATAGTATATATATCCTCCATTACAAGCTTTTCAAAAGTGTCCAAAAGGGGATGTAGATGTGGGTTATAGGTGCTTCTCTTTTTCCATATATTTTGCTCCTGGGGAACAGTGTCCATAATCCCTGTACCTGCCTCCTGAAGATGGAGTTCCAAATTTAATTTCCTGGTATATAACTTCAGGGCTGTTATGTTATCAACCAAATTCCCCTTTCCCTCTGGTATGAATTTAATTCCTTTAGCCAATAAATTAAAATAATCATTGGTAACCTCTCGATCTGTATAATTGTAAATCGCGAATCCATTACAAGTATTAACAATATTCTTGTTTAGTTCTTTTGTCTGCTCTTGTTCTGATAAAAATGCCTCTTCTGTGTCTGTGGGTAATTGTCGGGCCTGTACCCGCCTTTTTGTGCATTTCTCTGGGCTAATCTTTCTGAGTGCCTGACTATTTGAAAACCCTCACCCTCATCAGATATAAATTAGTAGTACTTCCATTAGCATGGTTATCCCTCAGTACCTTACTATAACTTGTGGGTTCCACCTCTTCCAGTACTTTTGCATAACCATTTACATTATTTGAAGTATGTGGTATGAAATAAACCTATTTATTTTGATACTGATTTAAATCACATTCCAATTTATGCTTTTTCTTATAAAAAATATTGTTACACCTCTTCTCTACTTTACACAAAATCTTATAGTATCAACTAGAATATTGTGGAAAAGTAAATCCTCCCTAATTTTAACATCCAACCCTTCAACCTCCTGTGATAAAACTGCCTTTTGTCTTTCATAATAAAAAACTTTTTTTTTTCATTAAACTCATGCCTATGTCATCCAAAACCTGTTTTAAGTCTTCAATAACTTCATTATCATAAAAAATCACCAAAAGGAAATTTGTAGAGTCTAAGTCCCTGTGGGACCACCTTTAAAGCTAAACATTCATTTAAGTAAGCAATGTCCATCTGTGTTGTTTTCAGTTTAAAAAGTCTCTTTTCCAAATAAAAAATCAAGTCTTATAAAGAACCAAAATCTTTGCTGTCATCATGTGCCAAAACGTTGGATAATGTCTCATTATTATTATTTGAATTAGCAAAAGTAAATTGCTTAGTTAACAGTTTGTTGAACTTCAGGTTATTTTCCTTATTCACAGTCATGTTAACACTCTCTTCTGCCGTTGACATCTGGGGACACTCAGCTCATTTGTCTATACAAACAGAAACATTTTGAGTTAACACAGTACCTTTATTGTGTAATTAGCCTCCTCGTATCTCCTCCATTTGTGCATTTCTCCATTTTAAACCAACCGTAGAAGCAAAGCCCATACTTGATGAAGAACGCTGTCTGCATAACGCCATTCCTTCCACCTGCTGTGATTCCAGTCTCATGGTCATGTGATCCAACGAGCCAATGGGGCTCGAAACTCGCATCCATTCCTGGTTGGCCTCATGAATATTCATGCTAGGCTGTGAATTCTCACCATTTCCTCCACCGCCAATCGAGGTAATGACTTCTTTTTGTGTTAAAAGTTCAATCAACCTGGTCAAGTCACCCTTAAGCTGGTGTACTTCTTCCTTCAGCTGTGAAAGCTCAGTTAGAGAGCAGTCACCCACAACTGTAGTCGCTGACAAGTTAAACACATCCAGGGTATGCATAGAGTGAAATGGACTGAGAATTAATCAAAACTATACCAAAAGAAATAAAAAATAAAAACTGGATAACCAAGTAAAAAATAAAAGCAATAAACGGGCCTTACACTCAAGGATAAAATTTAATATAACGAAAACAGAGAAAAAGAACATGTAATTAGCACTTTCATCTCTCAAAGGAGACTTCTTCAGAATACATCAAAATACATTGCCTACACCATTTTAAAACAACCTCATTAATCGCCCCACCAATCGCTACTCAAACCAATAAGGTTAATATTAACCATTTAAAGAGACAATTGTAGACTCCTATTTTCATTATAACATATTGGGTTGGGAAAGCAAATATGTGATAGGCTGCCCATATTGGAAGAAAATAAAATCATATTCCCACTTCCTGGATGATATCTTTATTTTGTGGCAAGGTACGGTTATAGAGATAGAATAACTTATTAAGTATTTAAATAATACTACTAATTTTTTGAAATTTACTTATAACTATAATAAATATAGCATCAATTATTTGGATACCCTAATTTCACAGGATGTGGGTGGCTTTTGATCTAGAGTATATAGGAAAGACACTTTTTGTAAGGGGTATCTACATTTTAACAGTAACCATCCTCTACAACAAAAAAAGAGCATTATCAAGGGACATATAAGAGTAGCCCGGATGACATCCCATGTGGAGGATGTCTGGGTGGAATTGGATACCATTTTTTAAATGTTTTTAGGGAGAGGTTATCCTAGGCTATATATAGAGGAAATCATCGAAGATGTGTATAGCAAGTGGGGCACTTATTATAAGCCACTCCTGGGGATAGGTTTGGTAAAGGAACAAAATGCATTGGTTAATAATAATTATAATAAAGCTTGTGTTTTACAGTTTAATCACCTAACCAGTAGTATACAAAAAGCATTTATTCAAAATTGGAACATATGTAGGACCAACCAAGAGGTTTTGGGGAAGTTTGGGACACATCCTAGATTTATTACTAAGACAGCACCAAACTTCAAGAAATTATTGGAATCTAAATTTGTAAAACAGGATAGTCATACCCAAGAACCGCCGCCTGTGGTAGATGCAGTCATTGCCTATTTATTATGGAAGATGTTTCATTAAGCTTGAATAATTGTTTGAAGAGTGTGGTATTTTTCAAAAAGGGCAGTTGTTGGACCAGCAGGGTGGTTTATTTAGCAGTATGCCATTCCTGCACATCTTTCTACTTGGGAAAGACGGAGTGAGTTTTAAAATCAAGGGTCTACAAGCATACAAATGATATAAAAAATATAAGCATACAATAACCTGTGATTCTAAGAAATTAGTGTAAATCCTAGAGGGGGAGATTGGAAAAATGTTTTATAAAAGAAAGAGATGGAATGGCAGTTAAAACTGGCAGAAATGTTCTCCCCAGGTTTAAATGAGGCTATTTCTATCACACTTCCTCTATTGTAAAAAGCAAATAGTTTTTAACAAAACTAGTTGATGTCTGTTGTTTTTTTTTTTGTAAAAAATAAAAATGTCATTTAAGGGTTATATATGTATACATACGTATACTTTCTATAGGTTCATATGCTATGAATGTGTTATAATGAAAATAGGAGTTTACAATTGTGTCTCTTTTATGTTTAATATTAACCTTATTGGTTTGAGTAGTGATTGGTTGGGGCAATTAATGAGGTTGTTTTAAAATGGTGTAGGCAATGTATTTTGAATTATTCTGAAGAAGTCTCCTTTGAGAGATGAAAGTGCTAAATATGTGTTCTCTTTCTCTGTTTTCATTATATTAAATTTTATCCTTGAGTGTACAACCAGTTTATTGCTTTTATTTTTTACATGGATATAGATATGTTCATTTAGGGATTCTTGGGTTATTATTTTTATATAGCATGTTGTATAATATGTTAGTTTCCTTTGTGAACTCTTGAAATTATTAAAAAGTTTATGTTTTTAGAATTCTTAGTGCCTATGTATAATTTTTTTGTACCCTTTATAGTAAAGGTTTGATTACACAAGTAATAATTATTTAATTGATCTATTGGAATTGGTATTTAAATAGATTAAGTGGTTTTACTCAGTATCAGTTGTCTGAAGAAGTCTCAGTATTCTGAGATGAAAAACCCAATGAATTCAGTTAAGTGTTTATAGTATGCTGTGTACTGTACTTTTGTTTATTTCCGCTATTAAAGTTTATTTTATATCACACTGTTCTACAGCAGTCCTTTTGCCTATAGAGTGCTTCTTTTTTGCTTGATTATAAATTTGGCACCTTTGATGCTCTGCAACACTCGTTTTTCCCAAAGTTTTGCATTTCCGTTTACTGCTGTGAGACAGTTAAGTGATATCAGTCATGTGATGAAGTTACCAGGCAGGAGGCAGAGATACAAACATTAGCATGCTAAAGTGATGAAAGCCTACTATGTACTTACTATAAACAGTGAGTTACAAGAGGAATTATATGAGTATCTGGTTGATCTCCTCAGTGAGGCTAAACTGATGCTTCAATGGATGAGGCAACACTTTCACAGCAGCAGTTCCCTATCCAGGTTCAGGAAATCTGAGCAAGTCAAGCAAACCATAAGTGATGAACAGTAGGAGATGATAAGCCTGGTATAATCTAAGAATCCAATAGTCTCTTGGCCTTACTAATTGTGCTGGTGCTAAAAGAATGGAAGTACTAGGGTTTGCCTGGATTGTAAGAAAGCACGTAGAAGCTGATGTGTACTGCATGCCCAGGAGAGAGTAATCTTTAGAACAGGTTTCGGGTCTAAGTAACTGACCAGCATTAACCTAACAAAGGGTTAAGGGTAGTTATTCTTGATACCCACAAAATGGAAAAGGGTATCATGCATTACTCAAGTTGGATTTCATGAATTCACCAAAATGCACCTTGAGATAGCGATACTGCCAGCAAATTTCTGCAGCAAGTAGATTGCATCCCAGGAGGAACCAGAGACTATACTCTTGCTTACAAAGACAATATTGCAAGCTTGAGTTGGTTTTGGTAGGCATGATGACATGTCAAATAGGTAATTAGCAGATTAAAATGGGCCAGGATGACTATTACTGCAAACAATTGCCATGTAGGAATAGCAGAAGTAACTCATCTTGGTCACAGATGGGTGGTGACAAAAATCCAGCCAAAATCTGCCAATACTGAGGCTATCTAGGTAAGGACTATCTCTTACCAAAAGCTAGTTAAGGGCATTCCTTGGGATAGTGGGGTATTATAGATCATATGTCTTTCACTAAAGTATCATAGTCATTCTTCTCACAGACCTCACACAAAAGGATGGGCTATATAAAGTTATCTGGACACCAACTTGAGAGCAGTCCTTATGGAAAATTATGAAGGCCTTGACTGGAATCCCTGTTCTAGCTAGTCTTGGCTATAGCCAGGATTTTATATTGTAGGCAGATGCTTCAAACCACCGACTGGATGTGCTAATTTAGCCAGATTTCTTCAAACGGTGAAGAGCATCACATAGTATGCTTAGTTGTAGACATCAACAAAGGTAAAAATTTTATGCTTCTGCTGCGGAGAAGGAATATTTAGGAATATCGACTGCTCTTCAAAAGCTTCAACCCTATCTATACAATAGAAGTACCACTGTAGTTACAAATCACAGTTCCTTGAAATAGTTACACAGAACCAGTGGGGAAACTGTAAGCTTCTTAGATGGGGTTTGGGATTAAAATCCTAAAACATGATAACCCTGAACCAGAGTGGTTTCATTAACGTTAATGCCAGTATAAAGACAGTGAACTTGATAGTGTCTGCACCCACAAGCTTCAGTGGTGTCTCAACAAAATTCACTTGAGGTCTGCAGGGGGGATGTAGAGAAGTGGTACTAGTATAGTCCAGATCCCAGGCTTTGCTGGTTTCAGGACTTTATTTTCTGTGTTCAGAGCTATCCAGACCTTGCTGTGGTAGAAAGAAGTCCTACTGCTTACCAGTGGGAGTGGTGAGCATTGTACTGCCTATCAAACATAAGAGAAGTGGTTTCCAGCTCTGAAATTTTAATTTTATTAGCCATTTTGGCCTGATTTCTATCCCTTTCAACTTTATGGCTTAAAAACGCATGTGTTTGCACATTTTTCACATCGTGCAGCACAGCGGGGCTATGGTTAAACTATTCCAGGTGCCAGAAAGTCTGCTCTTCAAATTTTCCCTTAGAACTAGCTGGTTTCTCAGTAGTAGTACTAAAATCTGAACCCCTGTGACTAGCACTTGCTCTAGAACCTGCTGGAAAGCACTAGGAAGCATTAAACTGATACACTCAACTCTCCTTGTTAATAAGGAGAAATTAATTGTAGGCACTAAACTGCCCATAATTGCAAAGTACCTTGCAAAGGTAAGGGAAAACAGCTGCTGTACTTTACAAAAAAAGCACCTAAACAGGCATGTCCAAGGGTCAGCTTCCGGTGACTTCTTCTGTCTGCCTGGTGAATCTGGGCATGCTGGGGCAATGCAGCAAGTGCCTCATGTACACAGACAACCCTCTCCTCCTACCACCCAACACTACAACCTGTGAGAGATGCACTTACATAGCCAAACTGGAAGCAAAGCTCTCTCCAGCCAAGATTGTGCTAGACAGTCAAGAGGAGAAGGTTAACACCCGCACTACACCTCAAGCAACACAACCTGTCAAAACCCACACCATCAACACCCACACATAGCAAAACTAAACCCACACATGTGGAGGCCCTTAACATTAACCTTCTCAAGCAACAAGGACCTCTGAAACTGAAACACAAACAAACACCAGTCACAACCAAAGTGACACATAGCTCACAACACCAGAGTGCCACCCAACAACAGCCCCTAAGGCAAGACAACGTACCCAACACTTTAGTCATATGTGACTCTATACTCAGGCACACTGATGTCCCACTCACCAGGCTGTTCAAGGAGAAAATTACAGTCAGCTGTCTGTCGGGTGCCAGGATCCACCACATAATACATGCACTCAAGTCACTCCACAACAAGTACAAATATGACTCTGTCATTGTCCATGTTTGAGTGAATGACTTGAGACGTACCTCCATGGACTACATGAAAAGAGACATGGAAGCGCTCTCGGATCATGTGGCCCAGGCAGGTATGACCATAGCCCTGAGTAGCATCCTGCCTTTGCCCAGAATGATACCATAGTATAAGGACAAAATGATTGCCTTCAACAATTGGCTAAGCTTCTGGTGTCATTCAAAGGGGATCCAGAATCTGTCTGCCTGTGACGACATGATCGACAAACCACTATGCTTTGCCAGAGATGGTCTGCAGCTGTGTCACCTGGGATTCAGGTTACTAGCTAAAGCTCTTGCCACTCCTATAGTGCCTTTTTTAGGTAAGGTTCAAAGGATGAAATCACCACTGTAACAGATACAAGCATACAAAATCTGAAGGTAATGCTACTCAATGCTAGAAGTCTAAAACTCAAAATGCACTCTCTCGAATAAAAATGGAGAACATTGATATCTGTGCAGTAACTGAGACCTGGTTCAAGACTCCAGAGAGCACCCCTGCTGGGCTACAACTCTTACCACACATTTCAGCCACCAAACCAAGAACGAAACACTAAAGGTGGAGGAGTGTCCATATTCACCAAGGATATTCACACCTTCAGGCTAGTTGCACAACAAAATGCATCTGAAATTCTCCAGGTGCAACTAACACTAGGTAAGACTGTAATCCAAATTGTAGCTTGCTACAGATCCCCCACCATGCCCCAAGATTCTCACTACACCTTTCTAAACATACTGGAAAATATTAAGATACAACCAAACACCCTAATACTGGGTGATTTCAACTACCCTTCCATTAACTGGGAAAACTACTCGGGTACCAACACCTTTTCCCAACGGTTCTTGGAATTCATAAATCCCAATGCCCTGGATCAACTAATCCATTGTCCCACCAGGGGCTCCAGTATCCTAGATATGGTCATTACCAACATGGGCGATAGATGCTCCACACCAGTGGTCACCCCCTCATTGGTCAGATCTGAGCATAAGCAAATCACCCTTGAAATCCACATCCCACCACCACCCCCCAGTAAGGAAACCTCTGTAAAAAACTTCTCCAAAGCCAACTTCATGCTACTTAAGTCAGAAGTGACAAACTTCATGATACCCATGCAGACGGGAGCTGAAAGTTCAACTGCTGAATCCTACACTAAGGCACTGTACGAGCACATCCACTCGTGCATGAATCATGCCATCCCAAATAGAACCAAGATGCTCTCCTCCAAAAAAAGGAAGCCAATCTGGTGGTCCCCTGCCATAAACAAACTATACAACAGAAGGAAGAAACTGTTGCAGAAAAGAGGAAAATCCCAGGATGCAAAAAACTCCCTTACCAGCCTCAGTAAAAAGTTGACATCCCTCATAACATCCTCCAAAGCTAGTTACGAAAATAAAATTGCCAAAGTTTCCAAAGACAACCACAAGGCATTCTATAGTTATGTCAAGAATCTAAATGGCAATGCTCAGATCTGCTCTGAGCTACAACAGAATGGCATTAAATATACTGATCCCAAGGATATTGCCAATATCCTGGCAGATTGATTTAGTGCCAACTTCACCTCCTCTCTCACCCCTAAAGGGCCCATCTCAATATCAAAAGATTGCCAAATTCCGGTAATCAGAGCCACACAGGTAGAAACCGCACTCTCAAAAGCTACGAATACAGCATCCATGGGACCAGATGACATCCCGGGCTATGTACTACATGAACTACAAAATGAACTGGCACCTCACCTAAGTGTCATGTTTAATCATAGCCTCACCTCAGGCTTTTTGCCCACTAAGTGGCACACAGCTACAGTTATCTCAGTCCACAATGGGGGATCCACCTTGGATCCCGGGAACTACCGTCCCATCAGTCTGACGAGCCTGATCTGCAAGGGCATGGAACGCATTATCATGGAACTTATAAACAAAGACGTTGGCAACCTTAAAACACTGGACCCCACCCAGTTTGGGTTTGTGAAGGGACGGTCTTGTCTCCTGAACCTGATTGACTTCTTCTAATCGGTCACCAGAGCTGTAGATGAGGGTAAGGCCTTGGATCCCGGGAACTACCGTCCCATCAGTCTGACGAGCCTGATCTGCAAGGGCATGGAACGCATTATCATGGAACTTATAAACAAAGACGTTGGCAACCTTAAAACACTGGACCCCACCCAGTTTGGGTTTGTGAAGGGACGGTCTTGTCTCCTGAACCTGATTGACTTCTTCTAATCGGTCACCAGAGCTGTAGATGAGGGTAAGGCGGTCCACACAGCTATTCTGGACCTCGCCAAGGCCTTCTACACCATCCCCCACTCTGGAATCATAGATAAACTTACTAAGCTGGGCATAAATCCCTATGTCACTCAATGGTTTGCCAACTGGCTTACTGACAGAACCCAGACTGTAAAAGTAGCCGACTCCAAATCCAGCTCCAGACAAGTGACAAGTGGAGTACCTCAGGGTTCAGTCCTGGGACCACTCTTGTTTGGCATCTACTTCTCTGAAGTACAGGCTAACACTAAGGGACTCTGGCTAACAAAGTTCACAGATGACTGCAAACTGGGAGCCATTACTGAATCCCCAAATGATGTGGATATTCTACAAAAGGGCCTTACAGAAACAGATGCTTGGTGCCAGAGCCATGGACTCAAGCTTAATGCCAAGAAATGTATAGTTATGCCCTTTGGAAAAAAACATGTACCCATGAATTACCACATAGGTGGCAGTACACTAAACACCAAAAGTGTGATGAGAGACTTAGGGACACAGGTGGACAGTGGTCTCACCTTCGATAACCACATTGCCACAACAGTCAGGAAATCCTTCTATGTGGCACATCTCATCACTAAGGGCTTTTCATTCAGAAAAAAGGAGGTCATTGTCCCACTGTACTCATCCCTCATTAGATCCATTATAGAGTACAATGCCCTGTTTGGTATGTACCTCACAAGACATCTGCAACAGCTGGAAAGGCCGCAGAAATACCTCACTAAAAGAATCACAGGCCTAAAGTAGATGCCATATGCTGACCATCTAAAAAAACTCCCAACTAAACTCTGTGTAATATCGTCTACTCAGAGACGATCTCTGCTTAACATACAAGGCCATGTCAAACCCTGAGCTGTTGGACATGCTCCACTTAAAGAAATCCCAACCCCTCAGAGCCACATGCTGCAGCGATCTAGACCTTGTCATCACAATGAACAAAACATGCTGGAGGGATAGGTTCCTGACCCAGAGACTACCCATACTCTGGAATAGACTGCCCATACATGTCAAGCAGAGCGCCTCCTTGGCTCTCTTCAAAAGGAACCTTGATGATTGGATGGGAGATAGGAAATTCACCCCGGGGATCATGTCAGTCACCCTGCTTTACAGGGGTCCAGGGAAGTAAATATTGTGGGAAGTAATATCCAGGGAATTGTTATGGCTAGGCTTGTATAGGCCCTAGGGCCACTAACCTAGTACCAACCTATGAACCTATAAAAGAGTCAAGAACTTTTTAAGATTATAAGTGAATTGGTTGATGATGTAATAAATAGAAAAATAGAATTGAAAATATTACTAGGGGATTTACAGTGGATATAAAATGTTTATACACCCCTGTTAAAATACCAAGTTTTTGTGATATAAAAAATGAGACCACAATAAATCATTTCAAAACTTTTCTCACCTTTAATGTCACCTATAATCTGTACAATTCAATTGAAAAACAAACAAATCTGTTAGGGGAAAAATATATAAAAAAATCTACAATAAGCTGGTTGCATAAGTGTGCACACCCTTAAACTAATACTTTGTTGAAGCATCTTTTGATTTAATTACAGCATTTAGTCTTCTTGGGTAGGAGTCTATCAGCATGGCGCATCTTGACTTGGCAATATTTGCCCACTCTTCCTTGCAAAAATGCTCCAAATCTGTCAGATTGCAAAGGCATTTCTTGTGCACGGCCCTCTTCAGGTCACCCCACAGATTTTCTATTGGATTTAGGTCTGGGCTCTGGCTGGGCCATTCCAAAGCTTTAATTTTCTTCTGGTGAAGCCATTCTTTTCTTGATTTGGATGTATGCTTGGGGTCATTGTCATGTTGAAAGGTGAAATTCCTCTTCATCTTCAGCTTTCTAGCAGATACCTGAAGGTTTTGGGCCAAAAGTGACTGGTATTTGGAAGTGTTCATAATTCTCTCCACCATGACTAAAGCCCCAGTTCTAGCTGAAGAAAAGCAACCACAAAGCATGATACTGCCACCACCATGCTTTACTATGAGGATGGTGTTCTTTTGGTGATGCACCAAATGTACCTTTTGGAATTGTGACCAAAAAGTTCAACCTTGGTCTCATCAGACCATAACACATTTTTCCACATGCTTTTGGGAGACTTGATGAAACTTTAGCTAGGCCTGGATGTTTTTCTGTGTAAGAAAGGGCTTCTGTCTTGCAACCCTACCCCATAGCCCAGACATATGGAGAATACAGGAGATTGTTTCCACATGTAGTACACAACCAGTACTTGCCAGAAATTCCTGCAGCTCCTTCAGTGTTGCAATAGTTCTCTTGGCAGCCTCCATGACCAGTTTTCATCTTTTCATCAATTTTGGAGGGAAGTCCAGTTCTTTGCAGTGTTACTGTTGTCCCATATTTTCCCCAATTTTTGATGGCTGTCTTCACTGTGTTCCATGGTATATCCAATGCTGTGGAAATTTGTTGTACCCTTCTCCTGACTGATACCTTTCAACAATGAGATCCCTTTGATGCTTTGTAAGCTCTCTGTGAACTGTGGCTTTTGCTGTAGCAGGCAACTGAGTAAATGTCAGGAAAATCCTACTAGGACAGCTGAACTTTATTTGGGGTTAATCAGAGTCTCTTTAATTGATGGCAGGTGTAGAATAAGACTGAATGCTGTAATTAAATCAAAAGGTGCTTCAACAAAGTGTTAGTTTAAGGGTGTACACACTTAAGCAACCAGCTTATTGTACATTTTTTATTTTTTATATGTTTCCCCTAACAGATATGTTTGTTTTTCAATTGAGTTGTACAAGTTATAGGTCATATTAAAGGTGGGAAAAGTTCTGAAATGATTTATTGTGGTCTCATTTTTTTATATCTCAAAAACCTGGCATTTTAACAGGGGTGTGTACACTTTTTTATATCCACTGTTAGTAAAGCATTTGGTAAGATATAGCATGAAATACTATAGAATATTTTAAAAGAATATAAGTGATAAAATAATTAACATTTTGGTATCAGTGTATGAAAGAAATAAAGTAAAACTAGTAGTTATTGGTTGGTTAAGTGAAACAATAAAAATAAAAAGTGGTATCAAACAAGGATGTCTAGTAAATAGTGTTTTATTTGCATTAATTATGAATGAATTTGTTAACAAGTTAAATTTAGCATTGGAGGAAGCAAAATATTGCACAAAAGAGGGAATTCAGATTCCAGTAATGTTTTCTTTTACAGATGATCTAGTAGTGGTGGTGAAAAATGAAGGCTGGATGAGAATAGCTATTAAAACACTAGATAAAGAATTAGGAGTATTAAGTTTGAGTATTAACAAAGAAAAGTGCAAATGACTGATATTTTCAGGAAATATATAGGGTATTCAGTTTAATAAAGAAGATATAGAAATCTTGGGAATAAGATTTTGTAATGAACAACACAGACTGACACAGTGGAAGAATATGATGCATAAAATAAATATCTGTATGTTCTGGAGAACATTTAAACTTATATGTATAAGAAAAAACATGTTTACTCAGTTCAATAATATTAAGTAAGATGGCATATCTATGAGCAATGTATTTATGATACTGGTGGAATGTAAAAAAAAGTTATTGTCTGTGTTGTTTACATTTATATGGAGATCAAAACTGGCCCTATTGAAAGAGGAATCCTTTATGTTATGAAAAAGGAAGGAGGTTTGGGTTTAATAAATTCAATCGGGCACATAGCTTCACTGCTAAAGTATTAACAGGAATAAAGGAAAAAGAAAAAATTGGTAAAAAAAATAATAGCAAAAATATAAAACGATTTGGGAAAAGCTTAAATGTTTTAAAAATAGTAAAGGAATTGCTTGTACAGAAATGGAAATATATCAAGAGAAAATAGTGTCATGGAAGATTGATTTAAGTAATAAAGAAAAAATAGAAAAGAGTGGTATGAAAATATAATGGAAAAATACTATATTTATCCCTGGAACATTTGGGAGAAAGAAAAATAAAAGCTATAAAAGCAAGAATGAAAATATGTGAAAAATATGTGGAATTACAGCTTGCCCATGGAGATTATCCATAAATAAGCTTCCAGTAAAGGCAAATGTGCTGTATAAAAGAATGAAAGAAAAACATTGCACATATTATGGGGAAATAAAGACTACTGAGCATGCTGTTTTTGAAATATAAAACAGTAAATCAATTATGGGAAGAACTACATGGAAACGAATGTATAAAAAGATTGAAAAGTGTAAAAGGTATAAATATGGACATGATAGAATATGGATACTATGAAAATACAAAACCAAATTATGCAAATAGAGTAGATGAAAAATTGTTTTGTATAGTGTGAATTGTATGTAGTAAAGGAAGGAATGAGATCAACTTTAATGGAAATGGATACTATCAGAAATGTTGAAGAAAATAAGATTTTGGTTGTGAAAAAAAGAAGTGGGGGAATCAAAAGTTAAAACCAATTAAAAGCATGTAAGTTAGTTGTAAATGATTATAAATAAGTTGTAAATGTTTGTATATTGTGAATTTTAATAAAGGAACCCTACTCGTCATTGTTGTGAGTGGGATGCATTTTGAAGGAGCACTTCCTGTTTTCATTCCAGGTGCAGAGGTGGCCCCAAGAAACAGGGAGGCAGATGAAGAAAGATGGAGATGAGGGAGAGGTTACCTTCACTTGTAGCATCATACCTCTCTCCCAGTTGAGATCAGGCAAAAAAACTTCTTCAAAGCTGACTATAGCCACTTAAGGGCAGGCATAAACAGCTTCATAGCTCCCCCCAACTGAGGGAATGGACACATATGCAGAGACTTACACCAGGGCTTTATATAAGCACTTATATAACTACATAGACTCGACTGTACCAGAGAGAACCAAAGTATCCCTATCAGGGAGAAGCAAACCAGTCTGGTGGACTTCTGCCATAAACAGATTTTATAATAGAAAAAAGAAACTTCTGATTAAGAGCAGAAAGGGATGAGTGCCAAACTGGAAGCAGAACCTCCTGAACCTAAACAAACAACTAAGGGCCCTCGTGAGATCCTCCAAAGCCAACTTTGAGTCCAAACTGGCCTCTTCATCAAAAGACAATCATAAGGCCTTCTTTAGCTACATTCGTAACCTAAACAGCAAGCAAAAACCTTGTACCAAACTTGTGGTCAATGGCATTATGCACACTAATACAGATGACAGAGCTAACCTGCTTGCTGACAGGTTTAGTAAAAACTTTAACCCCCTGTCCCCTCCCAAAGTTAATCAAGATCTTCTCAACACCTGCTCCACACCATTTATCTCCAATTAACAGATCTTGAATGCTCTCTCAAAGGCAAAAAATACATCTTCCTTGGGACATGACAGCATCCCAGGCTGCATATTACATGGCCTCAAGCAGGAACTGGCAACACCTTTAGGCACCCTATTCAACCACAGCTTAAGCACTGGATACGTACCCACCGAGTGGAGGATTGGTAGTGTCATTCCATTGCACAATGGTGGTACAACCACTGACATAGGTAACTACTGGCCCATTAACCTTACGAGCCTAATATGTAAGGCCATGAAATGCATAATCAAGGATCTCATAAACCAGGACATCGGTAGCCTCCAAGTACTTGACCCACTCAGTATGGATTTGTCAAGGGGAGAGCATGCCTGTTGAACCTGGTAGACTTTTTTGAAACAGTCACCAAGGCCTTGGACAATGGAAAAGAGGTGCACACTGCCTACCTCAACTTGGCCAAGGCTTTTAACACTGTGCCTCACTCAGGTATAGTAGATAAGCTCACTCAGCTGGGCATCAACCCTTACGTCACTAGTTGGATTTCCAATTGGCTCACTGACAGAACCCGTACAGTCAAAATAGGGGACTCCACCTCAAATACTAAACTTGTAACTAGTTGTGTCCCTCAGGGTTCAGTCTTAGAACCCCTACTTTTTGGAATATACTTTTCTGATGTGCAGGCAAAAACAAAATGTCTATGGCTGACCAAGTTTGTGGATGACTGCAAACTGGGGGCAGTCATCAACTTCCCAAATGATTTAAACATTCTCCAGGAGGGACTTACCCAAACTAATGACTGGTGCATAAAACATGGCCTCAAACTCAATGCCAAAAAGTGTATAGTTATCCCCTTTGGCAAAAATGACGTACCTGCAAAGTACCACATTAACAACAATGTCCTTAGCATACAATCAGTAGTAAGGGATCTAGGCACCTTGGTAGACAGCAATATAGCATTTGATCAACACGTAACCTCAGTAGTACATAGGGCATACTACATGGCTCATCTCACAAATGAGGGCATAGCATCCAGGAAAAAAGAAGTTATAACCTCTCTGTACTCTTCCTTAATAAGGCCTATAATCGAGTACAATGCCCCCTTTGGTATGTACCTCATTAGGCACTTGTGGCAGCTGGAGTGACCTCAGAGGTTCCTGACTTGAAGAATTCAGAGTCTCCAACACCTATCCTATGAGGATAGGCTGAAGTCCCTCTCACTTTACTCGGTTTCAAGTCATCTCAAACCCTGCCCTACTGGAAATGCTGCATATCCACAAATCAAACACCACACGTCACATGCACTTGGGACCCAACCTTGCCTGTGACATTAAAAGGACCTGCTGGAGGGACAGATATGTGTCCCAGAGACTTCTCCATTTGTGGAATAGACTTCCTCTCCATGTTAAGCAGGGTACTTCTCTGTCCTTGTTCAAGTGTAACCTGGATGACTGGATGGGTAATAGAAAATATACCCCTGGTATCCCACCTATGCCCCTGCTTGACAGGGAGGATAGGTGCTGACATTGAAAACATGGGCACAAAACTTTGGCTAGGCTTGGAAAGGCCTCATGGCCAGTAGCCTAGTAACTTCCTATGATCAAATGTAAAAGAAATGAAGAAGAAAGCAAATACTGAGACTGGAGAATATGTGCAGGATTCTGAGGAAATGTTTCAAAGAAACGTGTTTGATGGAGATGGGTCAGCAAATGATGTATGTGTAATTACAACCCTCCAGTTGTGAGGGTTGTGGGATGATTTGCTTAAGCAAATGGTGGTGCAGAGTGAGCCAGAAATGAAGGAGATGTTTCCTGGGGGGACATTATGCAGAAAATACAAAAGGAGGGTGCAGAGTCAATCCTGAAGAATAGTGGTGAGATGGAAAAGAAAGCATATGCAGAGAAAGTAAAAGCAGGTGAAAGTGGAGTAGCAGGAAAGAAGAAAGAAGAAAATGGAAAATGGAAGTATGTGGTAAGGATTCAGACTAAAGAATATAAAGAAATGGACAGATATGAAGTCTGGGACAATTTAATAGCTACTTTTGGTGTAAAAGCACATAAGGTAAGATCATTTATTCTTATTAACAAAGAGGCATTTTATGACATTATACTTAAAGCTGTTTTTTTTCAATTAAAATTTTTATTGGGGAATATGAAAAAAGAAAGACTGTAACCCATGGAATATTTATGTGAGAACTAGTTTGCTACACTATGGTATTACGCAGTTATCGCAAGCACCACGGAGCTTATATAAAAGTATATACACATATAAAAGTGTTTAACAGTATTTGTGTACAATTTTAAACAGAGGTACAAAGGGAGACTTTGAAATGAGATTAGAAAGCTTTGTGTAAAGAAGTACTAGGCAATACAAACATTTATGACAAAAGGTGTTTATGGACTGGTGATTAGGATTGTAATATTGGATTAAAAATAGAAAGAGAAAAAAAATATACATATACCAAGAATGATAAATGTTGAGGGGAATAGGAGTGTTGTAAAATACTGGGGATGACCTAAAACATTTTTTTTTTGGAAAAGAAGAACATTTGATAACTAACTGTGACAAGAAAATACTATATTTGTAGAGAAATGGGACATGATGCAAGAAATGTGAATTGAAATGTTATAAATGTAACAAAACTGGACATGTATGGCTGGATTGCAAATACGAAAATAAGAGTAAAGAAAAACAAACAGAAAGAGAAAAAATGAATAAAGAGAAGACATTTTACATGTAGTTGAAATAGAAGAAATATTACACTAGAAAAAATAATAAAGAGGACATAGAAGAAGGTTCTGAAATAAGTGATGAAGAAGACATAAATTGGGAGGCAGTAAAATAAATAAGAATTATATTGGTAAAAGTGTAAAAGGCAGAAAAAATAAAATTTAAATTGATAAGTAGAAAAGAAAAAGGAAACAAAATGGATGAAAAAGAATACATGCAACTAGAGACTGGGAGTTGGTATAATGGTTAAGGGTTTTGACTCACAGACACAAGTTACATTGTTTGATTCTTCCCTTTTGGAAGGAAATTAGTTAGGCTTAAAATGGCCTATTTAAAAAGCTAGCCTAGTAATTAGTTGCAAATTATGAAACCATGAAGAAAAGCAAAATGTTAGAATGTTTTCTGTAAATGTGACTAGTTTTAAGAACTTAGTGTGAATAATATGCATTTTTAAGTGGTGTAGTACATATGATGTAGATGTAATTATATTGTAAGATACAAGAGTTTTAACAAATGAGGAAAGATTACAAAAAGAGAAACTATGGGGAGGAAATATAATCTGGAATTTGTCAAATGATGGATGTTCTGGAATAGCAGCATTCTGTAAAAATACAGAAAGATATTGGATGTAGCTTTAGCAAAAATGGGAAGATTAACCATTGTAGATTTAAAATGGAATGAACAAGTATATTGAATTATAACATTATATGAATATACTAATTGTAAATAAAAGGGGAAGATTATTTCATCATATGTTAGACTGTGTAATGATAAATATGAATATTATAATAACAGGAGACTTTAATTGTGATTTAAGAGGCAAGTGTAAAAAGAAAGAAACTTATATAAGACAAATGTTAGAGGTTATAAGGTGGTAAGTTAAAACTTTAGGATAAAATTAATGGACTTACAAAAGGGGTGTGTATAGAACTGAAATAGATTAGTTCATAGTATCAGAAGATTTAGTTATAGGAGAAGGGGGTAGATGAAACAGGATTTTCTGATCATCTTGCAGTATGACTAGACATAAAGGAAAACAAGGAATATATAAAAATAGGCAAAGGAATAAAATGATAAATGAGAAAGCATGGAATGAAGAAGGAAACAGATTAGCAATACAGTTATGGAAAATCAAATTACTATGAGAATATTTTATAAAAATGTGTCTGAAAGGTGGATGATATTTAAAGAAAAAATATGTTTTTAGAGTGGCAATATGATGTGATTAAGGTAGAGAAAGAACATGTAGCAATGCATTGGAAGATTTAGAACATAATGACAGAAAGCACTTTGACAGAAAAAGAATTATGTGAAAGAACTCAAGAAAAAATACAAGAATTGTTATATACTCAAAGATATTTTTACAAGAAAAAAACAAAACTATTGAGTTACTTAAGCAGATTAGTAAAGGAAGATTGCAGTGCAATGAGAGAAATAAAAAATGCAAAAGGAGAACTAGAAAGAATTCTGGAAAAGGTTATGAATAGTACAGTAAAATGTGTACAAGAAATGTTTATAGAAAAAAGAAAGTAGTGAAAAAACATGGAGAGTAAAAAAAGTTAACAGAAAAAGAGAATAAAGAGTTGGAAAAAGAGGATTTATTTTAATGAGCCAGATAAAGTATTAGGACAAGTAAATACAGATTCAGCTGCAGGACCAGATGGAATAGGGTATGAGATGTATAAAAATTTAGAGGGATTATCAAAAAATACTTTTAAAAGATTTTGAATGAATGGTTAAATGAAGGTTTTATGCATAAGAAATTATGTAGTGGAATACTTTAATTCATATAGAAGAGGAAATAAGACAATTAAAAAAATGGATACTGATAGTATTGAATAATAACGATTATAAGATCTTTATGAAAGTTATACAAAAGAGATTTGAAACTAAAATGGAAAATATTATGGAAGATGGTATATATAGTATAAAGAGGAAGGGCTGTCAAGAATTATTAATGACAGAAAAATTGTGGATGATATTATGAACAGAAAAGAAGAAAGGAAAATCATGATAGGAGACCTTAATAAAATATTTGACACAACTGTACATGAACTTGTATGGGTAATAATAAAATAATATAAGTGATGGAGTTATTATGTATTTCAGCATATAATAATAATAATAATAATAATAATAATAATAATAATAATAATAATAATAATAAAGTAAAAATACTTGTAAATGGCTGGTTAAGCCCAGAGTTACATATGAAGAGAGGTGATAGCATGCAAAATAAATAACAAAATTAAGAGGGCAGGGTGTAAAACACCTGAAGGGTTAAGAATTCCAGTTCTGTTAACACATGCCAATGACATTATAATAACTGCAAAAAAAATTGTATAAAAGAAATAATTTTCACAAATGAGTGTATAGAGATGATAGTGATGGCTTTAAATAAAGAGAAAAGTAAAGGTTTAGGTGATGTAGTAAAGTGTTGGGGTATATATTTTGCAATGAATAAAATTTCTGTGTTAGGTATAAAATTTGGAAATAAAGATGTAAGCAGAATTCAGTGCGGAAAAAAACTACAGAAAGAATAAAACAAATGTATTTTCTGGAGAATATATAAATTACCATTCAGAAAAAAATGCTTATTTGATAAAGTCAGTACCGATGGTAAAAATAGCTTACTTGGCAAGTGTATTTATGTAGCCAACAGTATTTGAAAAGGAATTATTACAGATATCTTTTGTCTTTCATTTATATCGGGCTCTAGATTTAACACAGTAAAAAAAGATTGTTGTATGTAAATAAAGAAGAAGGAGTTTTAGGATTAATTAGCCCAGTGGTATATGCTGCTTCATTAAATTTGTACAAAGTGTAGTAGATCAATGAAAAAGATGAGAGATTAGTGGTAAAACGGTAGAACTATAAGCATGATAAATTTTGGAGTATGGTATAGAAGAGTAAAAGAGAAAGGGAGTGTATAAATGATGAAATCAAATGTTACCAATAAAAATATTTTTTTGAAAATAAAAACTGTTGATATAGAAAAAGATAAAAAAGTGTGGTATAATAATGCAAAGATAAAACATTACTATGTAAAACCATGGGAAAATGTAACAGATGAAAAAATACAGTTACAAAAATAAGAAGCAAATGGTGTAATCAGAAAGTAGAATGTCAAGATTTTTTGTGGTGACTGGTAATAGATAAATTGCCAGTAAAATAGAATATGCTATATAAGAATAAAAGTGATAGAATATGTTTGCATTGTCAAGTAGAAAAGTTACAGAATATGTATTTTTAAAATGTAAAAGATTAAAAAAGTTATGGGGAAAATGTGAAAAGAGGATTTTTTTGAAGATATAAAAGAAATGGATAAAATAAACATGGGTATGATTAAATATGGATATTATAAGAATAGAAGTAAAGAATATGTTAAAAAATAGAAATATTTTTATGTTATATGGGTTATATGGAATTAAAGAATAAATGAAATTATGCTTAATGGTAAATGGATTTTAGCAACAATATTAAGTAAAATTAGATGGTGGTTATGGACAGGGATGAAAATTTTGTATGATTGTGTAAACAGATATATATATATATATATATATATATATATATATATATATATATATATATATATGGTTTACTATCATAATCTCGAAAGTAAAAAAAAAACAGTACTTATTAGTGAAGTGTTTCACCGAAAGTAAACATTACCAAATGTCCCTAATGTCGTAAATTAGCTGTTATCAAAAATGTCGATCATGACATTTTCAGCACTTAGCAGTCCCACCCTTCCCATAACTCCCTAACCAGGGAACCTAACATCCCATTTATGCAGGGGGTAAGCCCTCCTGCACCCACACCCCCCCACACCCCCCCAACTATATATTCTAACTTCGTCATCCTACTACAGTGAGGAAAGGGATGTAGTTTCTGTACCACACTGTAGCACGATCCCTGTGCAGAATCGAACGTTATGTTTGCGAATGCACAGTACATTCACAAATATAACATTCAATTTCATAGATGGCACACATATGAACTATTCGAACATCTGTAGTTCGAATAGTTCATAGGCGTGCAATGCTACGCCGATATGTTGATAGTAAACCTGTATATATATATATATATATATATATGTATATATATATATATATAGAGAGAGAGAGAGAGAGCTCTATATATATATATATATATATATATATATATATATATATATATATATATATATTTATAAAATATATATATTTGTAAATATTTGTAAATGTGTAAATATTTTGTAAATACCAACTAAAGCAGATGGAAACTTGGTATAACATCTCATCTTAATGACTATTTTGCTGCATTAGACTATGAATACTATAATGTCTTGTATAAAGTTGCATCTTCTCACCGCAGTTGTCCTACTATAGAGGACTGAGCTGAAAGTCTGCACTTAAAAACACATTTTTTGTTTACAGTAATGATAAATTTAAAAGCAGATTACTGTCCACATTTTATGCCTTAGTTGTCTCTGTGATGGTATTCTGGTACTTGTTTTGTAGTCATACTCTTCATTCAATTTACAGCCTCAGCTAAATGATTATTTATTTTACCACATGTTCCATGTGCATGCTGACATATCCAGTTTTACTTCAGGTCATTCTAATTTATGTCAGTAAATTTCAACTTCATTTCACTTTGTTATTTTGGACTCTTGAATGTTGTGCTACTTAGCATAAAATTACAGATTTTCATTCTTTTCTCACAGTATGTAGAACTATGATGAAACTCTACTTTTGTTTAAAAAAAATCTTTGGTGTAGTGATACATTTTTAAACAGATCTGGCTACCTTACCACACATTATTTCCTATTATCTCCCTTATTTTTTTTTAATTTAATTTAACATTTGTTTACTGGGAAAGTATGACTGGGACAGAGCCTATTTTAAGTAGAAGCCTGGGGAAAAACACTCCAGATGCTTATGCATTCTCTAGAGCATGTAGCTTTGCTTCAGATTACTCTGACTGTTGTTGACAAATTTCAACCAGAGCTCATTTTGCAGCTCTGTACCATAAATATTACACTTTCTGGCATATGACTGTTGCTTTTTAGGTATTTTTTGTCAATATACAAGTATATGCAGAATGTCTGAATTTATAAACAAATTCTTCAGTGTATCATTTATTTCCAGATTAGAAAAAAGGCCATAGTTTTGCTTCAGTTAAGTTTCTATCACCATAGTATTTTCTTATTTATGTGTTAGGTATACCCTAGCTCCAGGATTTAATAAAGTCTGTGTAGGCACCATGTAGAACCCACACAGATTGTTACAGTGTCTGTGTACATAGTTCCTCCTCGGCAGTGCACCATACATATTAATCATGTCATATTGCCGAGGTAGAGCCATGGAACATGGTTATTGAATCAGTATAGGGAGTGTGGTGCTAACTGTGTCTGCAGATAAGCAACACACTCCCTGCACTGTCCATCCACATTATATCAATGTAAATTAATAATTTTTATTTTGTATAAAAAGCAGATTTGTATTGCACGGTGTGGAGAGCAGGAAGTGATATGTGCCAGACATCCTAAAAATAGAAACTGGATGTATTTAATTATTTATGAAAAGGTCACGTTTAAGCATAGCTGAGTGGTTTTGCATGGTGTGGCTCAGTGCTCAGCAGTGCTTAAAGGTAGCTCAGAGTTATATGTAAATGTGTAGCAGCATTCCACATATCCATGTAGCAAAATGGGTAGAGTTATGGCCAAATGTGCAGTAGGTGCAGGGTTTGAATACTTGGAAGGGATGTTAAGCATTTATTTTCCAAATACAAATTATGCTAATTATTTTTAAATCTTTATCCGCTGTGCTCAGCTAAGTTCTGCTAAGATGTGCTAATCCTTGCTAAGCGCTGCTTAAACAAGATATGTTTTAGCACTGCCTGGCACTGCTTGGCATTGCTCGGTTGTGCTTAGCTGGTTCACACACTACAAAGCACTCCTAAGCATTGCCAGTTTAAGCACTGCTCAGTTGGGCTGTGCTGGTTTGCATGGTGCTAAGTGATGTGCCACATTTTTAGATATTGCAAAATGGCATGTAAGGGCAGGAAAACACTATATTAAGCTCACTAGGTGGGAATACAGCATATTCTGTTGGAGTTTGCAGTGTGCAGTGACTATGACTGGCATTGGAGAGGGTGTGCAGTTCCGGGCACAGCAGTGGGGCATTCAGAAGTCCAGGGTCATGGCTGGACTCCTGGTAAAAAAACATGCTGACCGGCTGCTGCAGGGTGAGTTCCAGGGCTCAGAGTGTAATGTAGAAGCCTGGGACCAGCTGGCACGTCAGCTCAAAAGTGAGACAAGTATCCCCCACACAGGTGAGCAAGTCTGTCACCACTATGATAACCAGAAGCATCAGAAGTGGGATCTCTTGGCCACCTGGGTCCAAGACGCTTGGGCAGGGAATGGCCCACAAGTTTGTAAGTACTGTTACCATTATTTTACCAATGCCTAATCTGAATGTGTGATAGACAGGTATGCATAATGGTGTGCTTCTCTCCCTACAGCTGCAGTGGAGAGAGCTGGCAACATTGAGATGCATGCCAGGTGCTTGGCCAGGTTGTGCCATGAGTGTAGTGAGTACAGACGTATTTTTCCAATCTATAGTCATATAAGACTAATAAAAGTAAAAAAAATCCAGGCCACCTTGTTGAGGTAAAACAGTCTTTATGATAAAACGACAAATTCAAACATGATCGCTTTTGTCTACAAGCTAGACTTCATCAGATAATATATAGTCATATAAGGAAGAAAGAGTAAAGCATTAACTGCCATTAGGTGTATATACAGTAAAGATTGTATTACAATGAATGTGGACGTAGACTTGTACTGCAATAAGTGACTACTGGCAACTGCAGTGCAACAAGTAAGGAAGAGTAAGGCATTAAAGTAAATGAAATAAAGCTTCTACTGAAATAACTGTGGAATTACAGCTGTATTGCAACACCTGTATTACAACAACTGCTGTGTAATAAAAACATGACTGTATACCAGTACCTGCATGAAGGCATCTCTAATAAAGCTGTGTTGTACAATATGTGTGGAATTAGAGCTGTTTTGCATGAAATTGATTATGACAACTGTTTTGTAATACAAACTCAAAACAATCCCAGTTTCTGCCTCAATGTATATCTAACAAAGTGTTGTGCAATAAGTGTAGATTCAGAGCTGTTATGACAATAACACATGAAGCAATAACAATGACACCCAAGGTATATTTTGTATATCAGGATTGTTTTATTTTAACTATTGCATTTCAGCTATATGCATTCAGCCTCTGAAGTACGGTGCTACAGGGAAGTGTAATTGCTGTAGACTGCAAATATACTGTCTGCAAATGTAAATGGTTGAGGTAGTCAACCCAATAATCTGATATGGTTTGTAGACTTCACAGAAATTTCAACCCACTAACAATATATTGTGTACACCTGCATTCTATGTAGTAATGTATAGGTTCCCTAGTATCTTTGTCATGCTTGAATTTCATGCCTGTGTGTTCAACTTTCACTGCAGTCTACTATAAAACTGTTCTACTATTACCAGGTCATATATTGGTTCCAGGTGAGCTCTAGGCAAATATCAGTCAGTAAGTAAGCTGCAATGACTCAGTACTTCAGTTTGTTAAATGCTCTGTCTGAAGTACATCTTTCCACGCACAGACCAGTGTTTGAATCCAGTGCTCTGTAGCACTATAAATTACAGTATCAGTCACAAAATGATTACAGATTTTCTCTCCTTAGGAACTATAGGAAAATGTGTGAGTTAGCCCATAGTTTGGGTAAATAATTGTGTGCTTAGATGTCATGGACTGTAATACTACTAAAATAAAATAAATAAAATGTGTAATCATTGGTATGGCTGCATGCCTGGTGTGTCTGTTAAGGGTTGCTGCAGTCAATTAATACATGCAATGCAGATGCCCTCTGCAGTCATTGCTATTGGGTTCTATCCCCATGCTTGTCAACCAAGGCATGATAGTAGTATAGTTTTTGTACTGTACACATACATGTCTCTCAAGTGTCACACTGTCATGAAATGTAATTAGTGGTGCGTAATCCCTGTCACACATTTACCATCAACATGAGTATCCCATCAGGAATGTATCAGTACATCAGCCCACAGTACACATTGGTAGTTATATAAGTCCACCTGATGTGCAAGTGTTCTGTGTAGTTTACTACCCACAGTTGTTATGGCTTGGCCCATACTACCCCATGGGGATAGCTTGCTACAGCACATGCTACAGCAGCTATAGTCCACTTGTAAACATAAAGAAAGGACAGACCAGTAGAGTAGAGAACAGTACTGTTCTCCACAAAATAAATTATAATGGTATTAATGGATTGTTTATTTCTCTCTCTCCCCACCCCAAATCTTCATTAATTTATTATTGTTATAAATTGGTTATGGTTTACTATTAACATCTGTTGTTACATTAAACTTTATTTTTGGACATGTTTTTTATTATTATGTATTATAATGGCTGCATATTAACATATCTTGTTGAATTACCTATGTTGCTGGCCTTATGCCTTAATGGTTACTGGCATGCTGTTATTTACTGTTGTGTTCCATATAATATGCATTGAAATGTGATTGGATTATTTCCAGTGTTCTGACATGCTGTTATTACTAACAATTTTTTTTTTTCATAACTAACTTATACACATTGCTATACCTTTATCACCACACCATGACAGGGTAGGCCAGTTCCTGTGGATCTGCCTACCCTACCTAAGCTGACCATGGCACTGGGTACCAGCATGTCTGGGAAGCAGGCCAGTGGTGATCCTCCACTGGCCCTGAACCACCTTTGGGTGGTGGAGGTGCGGTAGTCACCCAAGATCAACTACTGGCCATGGTACGCAGGAAAGTTCATAGAAGCTATGAACAACACCTGTGCTGGATTGAGGGTAGACTCGAAAACCTGGTGGTGCCTGCTGGCCCTGGCACTCAGCCTCCAGCATAGCCACCTTCAGGGCAGTGAAGGAGCAGTGTTGACTGCCCATGAGTGGGGATGTCAGTCATGCTGCTGCCATCTGGTGGCACATGCTTCTCAGATTCCACAACACCCTCCCCATCCAAAGTGTTTAGCCCCTCATGTGTCACACACCTCCCTTGTCTGCTGGCTTGTCTGTTGTGTCTGTCTGCAATTGCATCCTCTCCTACCCAACGTACCTCCCCACATGTACCTACATCCCTTCCCCAACATTCCACTCTCTCCTTATTAAAAAAAATAAATAAATAAAATGGGCACCTGTCCCACAAAAGAATATTGCCCCATACATCACTCTCCATTTCGCACATGTGACCACTGGACACAACTAATTTGGTCCAGTTGGCTTGACAACAAATTTATGTTGTCCTCACCCCTCTCTCTGGGGTTTAAAAGTCCAAATTCATCCACAAAATCTGTCAAACTGCATAGCTGTTGCTGTACAAGAAATGGAAAGCTATGTTTTTTCCTATACCCTTCCAGAGCATTCCTATCTGCCTTTCAGTACATTTTCCCCATGTTTGCCCCCATTTCACCACTGTCCTGTAATCCTCCTTTTATTTTCTTTTTTAGTGTCGGTTTGCGCAGAGCTAAGATAGGCACCGCAATACAGTGCATCATGCAAACCCACTCAAACCTGCTTAAAAGTGTTTTAATTTGACTTAACAATCCTATGTGTTTCTCACAGAGTTAAACACATGTACAAAATAATCACCCCTGTCAAGCCAGGTCTCAAGCCCAGGCCACTTTCAACTAAAGCCTACTGTACTAAACTGCTAGGCCACAGAGATCTGCATTAAAACAGATGTTTCCAGCAATACATACTGTTTGCCACTGACAGACTGAAAGCAAACAACCTAATTTGAAAAATGGGAGTGTACCTGGGACTCTGATGCAAAAATACACCAGCAGACAGCCAAATAACTAATAATGGCAGCACTTGAGGGTTAGAATAGCAGGTAAATGTTCCCTTTTACCTGCAACATATTTAAACACACCTGCTAATGCATTCATGGCACAGTACATATGTTCAGCTGGGACCTTGCTGCAGAACAACTACCTTTGACAGCCATGAACATACTGATGGATGCAGACATGTGTCACAGCCTGTATGTCTGCACATATATCTGGCAAATACACCTCTTGTAGCACTGACTCAATAGCTCAGTCTGTTAAATGCCTTGCCTGTAGAACATTTTGCAACATACAGTCCTGGGTTTGAATCTAGTGTGTTGCATGTTAATTACATTGTTGTGAAGACAGCAACTAATGACTGAGTCTTACACTTTTAATCCCCATAGGTTACTGCCACTGAATTATCTGCTACCCAGTTTTAAAATGCAAAGGCCTGCAGGTAGGGACACACTGCACATATGTGTATAGCCTAGCTACATGTCACCTACTTCTCTGTTACTGGCACTGTTGCATAACAGATATATGTTAAGCACATGCCTTGATTGGACTGTAAATGTTACCCCTACCCTGGCTTTGCTGTGATAACAGGGCTGACACTGATGCCACAGTTACACATACAGCTTGCTGACCTCCAGAGGGTTCACACTCCCCCCTGTGTGTCCTAGGCTGCAGCAGCAGCTGCAGCCTGGGGAATACACAGCTGTATGCTAAACTAGCTGCTACAGACCAGCCATACCTCACAATCCCCTAGAACTAGAGATCCAGACAAAACCATACATAAGGGGGGCAAAGGTCCAGCGACAGGGACACATTACCAGTTTGCCCCTACAAAGATAGTGAGCTGATAGAATAGCAGCTACCACATTAGCAAGCATATTCTGATTGGTATGATGTGTGACACCCACATGTCTCTCTCTCCTTACCGACCTCAACCCACAATGTTTAACAATGAACCACCACATGATCAGAATGTCATGGTACACTGGTCAAACATATCAGGCATAACTGTGGACATACCTCACAGATCACAACAGTGGACAGAATTTGTACCTACCCTCTGCAATGATGTAGTATCCACACCTTACTAATGTCCATCTCAAAGACTAAGAAAGGAGCCTAGGCCTACATGAAGGCCTTAAATACTGCAATATGGTGTCATGTCATTGGCTGGTGCAACTCAGCTGTTTTGGATGCAATTAGCAAGTCTGAGACACAGATTAATGCACAGGCAATTATCTGGTAATGAGCATTACCTACAAAAGGCAAACAACTGCCTATGGAGAACAGGTCTGTATGTTGTTTTGCTCACACAAACAATTGATTTATGAGCTATTTGCAGAGGAGCACTTCAAAAAAGGATTACCTCACTCCACCAGGTGTGTAATACATGTCCTCATATAATGGGATGAAGATGGGAGGATGGAGGTATGGGGAATATGGAGTACAACAGTAGGCCTGTCATGCATCTATGGTATTGACATGTTGGTGATACTCTGCTGTCCAAATGCTACAAGCATGCCTCTCAGCAGTCCCTGCTTTGAGTCAAATCCCAGCTCTGCCCGTTACACCCTCCTACAATGGTCGGCTGTTCTAGGAAAGCTAGTGGAATCTGTGTTAGACATAGTGACACCAAGTGAGGGTGTACACTCCTGTAACATCAAATGATGTAATGCAATTCACATCCTCTCAGTCTGTCAATGTCACAGATAAATAGGTCTGACATTGTAAAGGTGTCCCTGACTATCCCTCCTGTACTCTGGCAGGTCACAGTTTTGTTGACAGTCGCCCCTTATTGATTGAGAACTATGGCTAACAAACCTGTCAACCCCTACAGCAGGAATTCAGGTCATAGCCATAATTAATGGGGAGACACAGGCCCAAACTCAGTGACAGAGCATACATATTGGCCATACAAAGTAAGACTATGAATAGACTAACAGGTATTACTGTAGCATAAGTGTTTTCTGAGGGGTCTGGTGTGTGACAGCCAGATTCTCTATTGTCTGACAACAACCATCGATGAATGGCCAACCATTCGTCAGACATCCACATGTTTGTGTGAAAAGAACCACATCTATGAGGAACACATTCAAATTCCACAAACATCTGTGTAGTGGAGAGGTATGATGCCTACAGAGAACATATACTACATCAGGTTTTCATTGCTGTCTGTCGTTGTGGCACACTGGTGTTGCTGGACTGTCCCCATACAGTTGTTATAATATCATACTGCTATTTGTCCGTCAGTGGCCGTATGACATATTAGTGGGAACTTGCCCATAGTGGACACACCACAGTAGACTGCAGTGATGGGTATAGAGACATGCAGCAGAATCTGTCATGGCACACAAGGAAATACCCAATATTGCTACTGTCTTGGTGATAGCCACACATGTAGTATGTTGATAGACTGTAGGGTATGATGTGTGAGGTAGCGGTGGTGAGTGCAAGCCGTATTGGTTGTGCAGGGTCTGTACATAATGGATGTCCACGTATCTGGTCCTATAATGTGTTACCCTCTTGTTGTCTGTCAGGAATGATGTATTGCAGGAGGCATGCACCATTCGCAGCTGCAGAGAATGCTGTTATCCTGGATGTCCTCAGACTGCATCATCACATTCTGCTATCTAGGGGTCACCAAAATCATGACCAGCATGCTATATTGTGGGGTGACCTTGTCAGGATGGTTAACAAATTTTCCAACAGGCAGGACCTACAAGCAGGTCTGATATTGGGCCACAGACATGGTCAATGCTGCACGTCAAAGGGCAGCTGCTGTGGCCAGGGATCGTGCTGCCACCGGTGGAGGGCCTGCAACAGAACAACCCCTCTCAGCCACAGAGGAATTCCTGGCAAGCCTAGAATCAACCACCAGCTCCCAGGCATCCATCACCCCATACATCCAGGAGGTGGGTGCCACAGCATCCACATCAGAGGAGCATCCAGGTAAGCTTACTTTGTTCACCAGTGTAATACTGTATCAGTCATTGTCACAGGATCTGCATACCAGTACATGGGTGTCAGGTCTATCAGCATTGAGGGGGGGTGTTTTAATGCACAGTTGTGCACACATACTCAAAATGTCAGCAATGTAAGCAGTATCACATTAGCTACTGTACATGTGGATATACGCATATATTACCTTCTAACACTGCAACATTTGGTAGTGCTGACAATCCCTCTCCCTTACCTTTTTATAGGTCCATCAGGTGTGGCCAGAGTCTGTGGTCCTGTACCTGGTAAGTGTGATATACTGTTGTTTTAAGGATTATACTGTGTATAACCTGAGAATGCTAAGGACTGCCATTTTGCAGAAGGCACAACTGTTATGCTTAGCCAGAGTAGAATACTTGTATGTTCCATTTTGTAGCAGTTAACTACAGTGCATTAAATGGGTAATCACGGCTGTGTATTTGTACAAACATTAACATGTGTACACTTATAGTCATGAGAAAGTATGCAGCCTGCTATACAGGAGGCAATTACTGCAAGATTCTTTTCACACACTATAGGGAGATGGTACATACCTGCTGCAGTGATACTACAACAGGCATATTATTCTCAGGATTGGTTTACTGGGTATTATGTGTAGGTCTATCACATACATTGTCATATTGCGTACCTCACAGGTGTATTGTACTGGCAACATACACTGTATGTAACTGAAGTGCATGTTATAAAGGGATTGTCTTCGCTATGTATGTTGCTGTGTGTTTGTGTGTTGTGCATGAGATCAGTGATGAGAAGATGTGGGAGGCTGGGACTGGTAATTTATTTGTGGCTCCTCATCTGTATGAATCTGTTTGGATTACCATACATAATAGTGCAGGGAATAATGTACTGATTTTGTCGCCCTCCTCACAGGTGAATGGGGGGGGGTTGGAGTCTGTCCCCCTCACATCCTGATGTCATTGTCCCATTGTACTCTAATGATGATGGTGGCCATAGTGAGGCACAGGTGTGGTTGTCAGGGGCTGAATCTATTCCAGAGGTTGACATCCCTCCTCTGCCACCACTGTCCTGCACACAGTCAGTATGCCCAGACATACACAGTCCCCAGAGGCCACAGATATTGGACAGTCAGATGGTGGCGACATTGAACAGGACAGTATGACATCTATGGCATCAGTGAGTGTAGACAATGGCCATAGCCAGACAGCTGGTGAGGTCCCACACAGGCAGATTGACGGGGTGCTCAAAGGAGGACTTTTGTCCATCCACCTCCTGTTGCAGGTGTCACATCATGGGTCATTCGCTGCATGTTTTGGGTCATCATGGAGGCACAGGCACATGACGAACACAACACCAGACAGATGCTCAGGGTTATGGATGTAGCACAGTCTGACATCCATGACTGCCTCCACCACATTGGTGATGCCATGGATTGTTTCAATGATGTAGTGGACAGATGGTGGACTGAGACAGTGTCCATCTTTGCTCACACATTGTCTGTGCTGGAACATCTGGTTGGAGTAGGGCACTGGGCACATGGATGTAAGTCAGCAACACCATCTGCTGAGAGTCCATGCACAGTCATGCTGCCATAGTTGCATTACCTCCAGTGCTAAGGAGGGAAGTGTGCTGTCCACACCACGATGTAGCAGGCCATGGGTGCATGGTCCTGGGCAGTCCAGTGGGGAAATGGGCCCAGCAAACAGCAGTCACCATCAGCTAGTAGTACTGCATCTGACCTTGAGCATGGTGGTGCCAATGCTACTCCTGACAGAGCAAGTTCCAGTGTTTGTGGCTGGAGATGGTGAACTGCCCACTCTGCCATTTATGGTCCAAAGCTGTCCAACATACACATGTGTAGGGCTAACATTGGGCTTGACTGTGTACATGCACAACCTCAAACATCACTGTCACAAGCAGGTCACCAACAGACACACATGGCACCTCTCCATGGCCATCTAACCAGAACCCCTTCCTGACTCACACACATGCTGTCAACTGTATGGTACAGCCTAGGCCTCTGGCCATACCTCTAAACCTGGAAACATCAAAAATCTGGACAAAGGCCCATGAAAAATAGGTACAAATCTGTATGCTGATTAACATAAAATTTGCTTACATAATTATGTAACCTCGCCCATGCCAATGGAATTGTGGGATACTGACTTTCAAATGCAAACTGAAAAAAAGGCATAACAACTGCACAGAGATAGCCCATCTGGGCATGCATGTAGTGCTGCAGATGTATATATGTACACACACAACTGCCTATTGCGAGATTAGAACCCCAACCTATCTAATAGTGCACACTACAGCTTGCAATACTTATTGCATGTGCCACAGAGAGTACTTAACATTACACTGTCAGCCAGTGCTGTTAAGGTGGATGACATCAGTAGGCTTTGTTGACATTACACTGTCAGCCAGTGCTGTTAAGGTGGATGACATCAGTAGGCTTTGTAAAGGAGGCCAATGTAGAGCCCATCAGGTAGTAACATGGCCTTAAAATGTATAACCATTACACAGAGATAGGCATATCTGCACTGCTGAGAAATAGTAAGTGAGAGATACCAACACGATCTGTAGTCTTCACAGGGAATAAATTCCAACCATTGAACACGATGAAGATCCAAAACACTTTATTTACAAAAAGGAATGAGCGCTTTCGCATAGTACTGGGCTACGCTTCATCACTGCTGCAAGGGGAGATATTCACACATACACAGAGTTGCCCGTTGTGAGACTAGAACCCCTACCTACCTAGTATTACACACTAGAGCTCATAGTACTTATTGCATGTGCCACATTGCTTATTTAATAATGTAATCTCAGCTAGTGCTCTTAAGGTAGATGACAGCAGGCCTTGTAACGGAGGCCAATGTTGAGGCCAGCAGTTAGTCAGTAAATGCATAACCATTGCACAGATATAGCTCACAGGGGCTTGTATGAAGTGCTGCATGGGGATATATCCACACACAGAGTTGGATGATGTGAGATTAGAATGCCTAAATACCTAGTATTAGACACTATAGCTTGCAGTACTTATTGCATGTGCCATGGAGTTCATCTCTTGTTAGATAGTCAGTCAGTGCTCATAAGGTAGATGACATACACAGGCCTTGTTGAGGAGGGAATTTAGAGGCCAGCAGCTAGTCACAGGGCCATAAAATGCATACCATTCCATGGAGAAAGCCTATATGAGCATGTTCATAGTGCTGTGAGGAGATATATTGATATACACACACAGAGTTGGAGGATGTGAAATTAAAACTCCTACCTAACCAGTATTACACACTACAGCACACAGTGCTTATTGCATGCATCACAGGTTATGTCTGCTTTAGGTGCTGATGCAGGCATAGTACTTGTGAAGTATGCAAAGTGGCCTTGTGTTAGATAGCATGTGTGGCCTGCAGAGTGCTACTGCTTGGTACTGTTATTGTATCTAGTGTCCTAGGGGTGGGATACCTGGTAAACTCCCTGCTGTGTGTGTGTGTATACTTATCAGTCTGGCCATATGTGGCTGTTAGCAGTTTGATAGGCAGACATGTGGCCAGGGACAATATGGCCTGTCCAAGGACTGTATTGCACCCATTGTACATTACACCACCTGCATACCTATGTCTGTCCGCAGGGTGACAGCCCACAGGCACAAAGGTCTGTGGGTGAGTGGATTATGTACTGTTGCAGCCTTGGTTTGGTGCCATTGGACAGCTGTTGTGATGTGTCTGTGCAGATAACCCCAGCATTCAAGGGTATGTAGGAACATTTGTTCATCCCTGCCCATATCGATATTAATATTTATAACAGGGTTGTCTCCTTAAATGTAGTTGTGTGTGTCATTAATGTAAATGTGTTCTATAGAAATATGTGGGGAGTCTATGTATCATTGTACTTTATATCTATATAAACATCTTTTATCATATATATATATATATATATATATATATATATATATATGTGTGTGTGACATACTGATAGAGACACTAATCAAGATGAGGGGGATAGGGAGAGACAGATATGTATACATAGCTGTATGTCTGTACAGACATATTTCCACATAGCAGGTTGCTCAAGTTAGCTAAGTGTAGGAGCATGCCCAGTGTGATTGTCAGTATTTACAAGGTGACTCCAGGTCAGAGCTACCTGTACTCCAGTCTGGGATTATTGTGTGCTGCAGGCCATTGGCTGCTCCACCTGTTACCACAGTACTGCAGTTACCTGATATTGCCCAAGGCATTCCCTGGCTGTATGCTGACCTTAATATGTGACTCAAACTTCAGAATTGTAGAGAGCTTCACAGACTGTCCAGACTCTTGCCGCATATTTTTGGCCCATTTCACATAACCATTGTTGTTTTCTGGCAAATTATTAGCAAATCAGTCAAGACTGAAGTAAATTAATACTGACAAATATTTGCATTTAGGCTCCATGCACAGCAGGAGAGGCATGTGAATGCAGGACCTGTTATTCTATCAACATTATATGTTTGTTGGAGCAATTATTTTAAACCTGTCCCAAGTTGTGGGCCTTGCTCCCACTTTTATTCACTTTATTTGGCCAGATTGCTTGCTGTAAGAGGTTGAGTGGTATGATGTGACTGGGGTACATGATCAAACATCACACACAGGGCAACAGTCTGCATACCTCTCCCTGTACATGCTTTTGCAGAATGTCCATCATTTCGCCTCATTTCTCTGCTGCATTCCTCATATATTTGTGGTTTCCCGGTGCTATACTGTACATTGGTCACTGACTTGTACCTACTGGCACATT
Organism: Protopterus annectens; assembly: GCF_019279795.1. Taxonomy (NCBI): domain Eukaryota; kingdom Metazoa; phylum Chordata; order Ceratodontiformes; family Protopteridae; genus Protopterus; species Protopterus annectens. The sequence goes on from NC_056742.1 coordinate 380,075,078, forward strand.
AAACTGCTGGCCTTTACATCCTGCAGCTAATCTGACCTGTTGCAGCCTGCTGTTAAACTAGCCACCTGCTAGGTTACTCAGAGCATGTATAATGTCTGTCTGTAGATATGGCTCTTAGTGCCCCCATTCTCTCTGGCTTTGTCCAGCTTTCTTGCACTAACAGATTGAGGAGTTATGACAGCCTGTGGGACTACCTCCATATGAGTAACCCACATGCAAAAGCTGTTGGATACTGCCAGATTTGAACTATCAGCACCATCACACATGCTATTGTCCTTGGCCCACTGAGCTACACTGGCCACCAGACAGAGAGGTTTCCTCCCTCACACTATCAACAAGATAGTGGAATTTTCTGGTCTGCTGGTATATCATTGTTTGGGGTGGGGGACGACCAGCCTATGCTCTGCTGGCATAAACAGACATGCGACTGCCCTGTGACCTCACTGTTTGGCATCTCCCTGGACTACTGTCATGGAATTCCAGCCATGTGGCCTAATGGCTATTATGGGGCACACACTAGTGAACAGAGTACCTGTTGTCTGAAATGGCTGTTAGAGCCGTACAAGTAGCCCAGTACCCCATTATAGATCTCTGCAAGTAGCCCAGTAGCACACTATATAGAACCCACTATATTCCCTTGCATACATGCAGCAGGTCCATACATATGCTACCATATTACAGTACCCCTTACAAGTGGTGTACAGGAGAGTGACTTACCTTGCGAATGTAGCAGTTGACAGACCAGTAGTTCGGGGCTGACTCTGTCTGATGCAGGCAGTCCACAGCCAATACATGGTGAGGTACAGGTTGTGTGGTCTGGCTGGCATCATTTTTACTGATATGTATGCGAGTCGGAGTATGGTGTCAGTCCTTAGGGCACTAGGTTGTCAGTGTAGGTGCTATGTGTTGTCTCTTGGCCAAGGCCAGGACATATTGGGCACACCTATGTCTGCCTACAGGGACAGCCTTACGAGGTTCCTCCTTCGAGTCCCCTGTGGGTGCTGTTGTGGTGACCTAGGCACTGGTGGGGGGGCTGTGCATCCCTTGCCTTTGCTGATCCTGCTGCAGCTGTTTCCCCAGGATCATCTTGTGTAGCATGGCACATACTGTGAACATCTGTCAACATGTGGCTGGAAAGTACTACAAGACTCCACCAGATATATCGAGGCACCGGAACCATGACTTCAAAGGTCAAACACATGCTCTATGATGTTCCTGGTTTGTGCATATGCCTCATTATGGCATTCTTCAGTAGGTAGGTGTGCATTTCTGATGGATGTTATTATCCACTGTTCCAGTGTATAGTCAGCATCTCCAAGTAAATGGCATAGTGGGATGTCCCCCCTAGCAAACATCTTGTACAGCTGTGATGTGCACCAGATATGGGAATTGGGATAACTGCCAGGGCTGTCAGCACACACATTCATGATAATGTTCTGGGCATTGCACATGACCTGGCAGTTGATGGATTGGTACCCCTTGTGGCTGAAGTACATGATGCACTCTTCACCGGGTGGTGCCTTGATGTGTACATGAGTACAATCTATGGCACCTAGTACCTCAGGGTAGTGTGCTACATGGTAGAAGAGTTGCATACTGGTGGCCCTCTCCTCAGGGGTGTGGGGAAGATAAATGTGCTCATTGGCATGTGGTAGCATGGTGTCCAGGAACTGGTGGAGTACCTTGGAAGTGTGTATATGTGTGTGTGTGTGTGTGTGTGTGTGTGTGTGTGTGTGTGTGTGTGTGTGTGTGTGTGTGTGTATATATATATATATATATATATATATATATATATATTGTCAAAGGAAAAACTTCAAAGATCAATTCACGTAAGGTTCAGATAAGGCACTTTAATAACTTGCTGCAAGGAGACAAAAACATGCAAATACAGGATTTTGCCTAACTACTAACAGGAAGCATGCTATTCTTATAATGTTCTACAAGACATTGCCTTCTATGGTTGACGTAATCAAACACAACTTTCTGTATTGTTCTACAGCAGATGTTACTCAGATTTTCTGCTGACATGACCGGATTTATGAAAAACATTTTGAGAAAAACAACCTAACCTTGTGGGCTTCAGCCTGCTACAAGCTTCTATTGTATAGTTCTAATACATGTGTTACATTTCAAGGTACTTTTCTAGCTTAAGCACAAGTAAGCGCTGATTGCAGTTTATATTTTCAAGCAGTCTTTGTTTCTTATTATCAGTAGCTTCTGCAGCTATGTATTTTCTCACAGCATAAGCGGAACTCCTTGTCTAAATTTCATGACCTTAGTACAAGTAATGCATATATTTATTATTTCCTGACACTAGCAGAGATTATCTGCTTCCCTGTAAATTTCCAAAGCATAAGCAAAGATTATAACTGCGCATATTTCATGACAATACAAGATTGGAAAGTTTCTGCAATTTGTACAGATTTATGCAGCGTGAAATAGAATAAATGTGTTAACCCTTTTCAAACCCTAAATGCACTAAGCATATTACTAATACACACACTAAAACATATTTTTCTAACATTTCCCCCCTTTTAATACTTTATTCTACTTTCAAAATAAGCATAAACAGTTTGTTCTTCTCCTAACCTCTTCCTACTCAGGATTTGCAGTTAAGAGAGTCATTCAGTTTAAACTTATGAAAGCATTTCAGTTTTTCAACAGTTCTTCAAACTCAGCACTTTAATATAAGGTTTCAGAAACTGACATATCTATAAAGTCTTTAATCAGTCTTTTCATGCAGGGGATGCCACAGCAAACACAAGCTCCCAGTAGGATCATTCCTACACAAATAGCAATCAGAATGTTCATTAGGACAGTACCCCACCCCCAAACCATTTCTGGAAAAAGTCCATCAGTGGGTTTGGTCCTGTTTGGTCATGGCCAACACTTGCTGAATTACCTCAAGGTGATTGTCTATCTCGTGTTTATGGTCGGGAATATACGAACAACACTCCTCCTGGATTAAAGCGCAAGTACCGCCTTTCGCCACTAGGGTGAAGTCGAGAGCCATGCAGTTTTGAAGCACTACACTTCTCATGGCATTCAGTTCATCAGTCACCAATTCTAGAGCGGAAAAAGTTGCATTGCTCATTACTTCGACAAGTTTAGACAGTTTTCTCAGCTCCCAGATCGATTTTACTGCTCCATATGCTGGTAATATGCCTGCCCATGATATAACAGAATCACTCAAGTCCATGTGTGTCAGTCCATCGCCCACAGCATGATGATTCTTCCAGGGTGCATCGAGTTGTCCTACTGGATTGACAGGCTTCTTGACAGCTTCTCGAACATTTCGAATTTTACCTCGAGGCAAAACTGCAGTGTGTCGCATGGCCAGAACCAGGTAGCCCAAAAAAACAACTGCCGGACCAATTCTCAGGTAACCATTTGTATGCTTTTCTACCACATACAAAATAACAGTCCTCTACTTTAGTAGTAACTTTACTTTGAATATACACTTGTCCTGCATGAAACATTTTTCTATCAATTATAGACAGTTGTTTATAAAGAACAGAATTATGTTTTACTTCTTCAAGTGTTTTGTGCATCAATTTAGAAAATGAATCATAGTTTGTATTACAATAAAAATCTGTGTTATTAGCTTTAGTGTAGCATTTATAAGGAACAGTCACATTGCAATTGCTCCAACCCACCTGAACTGTATCATTCTTATAAAAACACACAGTTCCCTTTTGTGAAACCGACAAGTGCAATGCTATTTTATCTTGTGCTGTAATGGTTGATGTATCATGAATCAAGTTTTCCCAGGTCTCATTGACCTCTAGGGGGACTGAAGTTAACAATAACCCCCCCGTATGCTGTTGGCAAAGCTGTGCAGATCCAGCAATTTGAAACATTGAAAGTCTCAGCATACACATATTTGATTGCCTGATAAGTATTGAAGTTTGGATGCCAGTCTATGTGCAACTCTTCACGTTTATTCAGTTCAGTTTGTGTGGCTGGGAAAAGGAATGGCCACAACAAAAAGATTATTGTCACTAGTACAGTTAACAGAATGATTATGCAATACTTCTGAGGAAATGGTTGTTCTGCATTCCTGTTTTCTCCAACTCTTCCGAACAGTTCTATTCGGATTTTTCTAGATTCTATCATTTTTACTCTTGACATGTGACAAGATTTTTGTCCAGTTCAAAGTTCTTAACTAGTTTGCAGTGTGTCAGGTGGATCCACAAAGCTCGCTCTGCGATTTTGACTGCAGTGGGTGTTGACAGAAGCACTTGATATGGACCTTCCCACTTTGGTGGCGTGCAATTTTTCTTTTTTATAGACTTCACCCAGATCCACTTTCTGGGAATCACTGCCACTTCCGATGGTTTGGTTTGTTCTTTATCTGAAACAGAATTTGACTGCAACAGATGTTTAGAATTCAACAAATTTCTCATATACTCTGCTAGTGTACAGTCGGCTTCCTGGTCTGCGGGCATGAGAGGTTTCCACTGAGGTGTATAATAAGCCCTTCCAAATAGTTTCTCAAAAGGAGTCAATCCTTTTGCATTCGGAACAGTTCTCATGCTCAGCAATGCCAGGGGCAGACAGTACACCCAATTCCTTCCTGTTTCTGCTATTAACTTTCTTAGCTTACTCTTTAAAATCCCATTATGCCTCTCAACTAGCCCTGCAGATTGCGGATGATATGCACAATGATTTTTTTAAAGAAATACCAAAATGCTTACTTAGCTGTTGTATGGTTTGGTTTACAAAATGTGTACCATTGTCACTGCAGATCCTTTCCGGAATGCCGAATCTAGGGATGATTTCTTTAACAAGAATTTTTGCAACTGTAGCCACATCTGGATTTTTGGTCGGAAAGGCTTCCACCCATCTGGAAAACATATCTAAAATGACAAGACAATACTTCTTATTTTCACATTTGTTCAGTTCTATGAAATCCATACAGATAGTATGAAACGGATACGGTGGTGTAGGGAAGCTCCCTTGCTTGGGCTTTAATGCCCCTTGTGCATGATGTTTGTTACAAATATGGCACATCAAACAAAACTTTTTAGAATAGTTTAAGAATCCATATGTCATGAACACTCGGTTCACCAGCTGTACCATCCCCCCTGTTGAGACATGGCATTGCCCATGGCTCAACAAAGCTGCATATCTAAACAAGTTAGATGGCAATATCAGTTTCCCTTCTTTAGAGATGTACAGCCCCTTTTCGAGGATTGCTCCTCGTTTTACCCATCTTTGTTTTTCAGCTTGCGTAGTGAGTGTCTGCATTGTCTTTAACATTTCTAAGTCTAAAATCTCAGAGGGTTGTAGTTCCTCATTCAAAAGAAATACTTCTGAAGCTGCCTGCTTTGCAGCTGTATCAGCTCTCGCATTACCGTTTGAAATCCTATCCTGTTGCTTGGTATGAGTTGTGAATTTACAAATAGCTACTTTCTGAGGTAACCGAATAGATTCTAAAAGATCTAAAATAAACTGTGCATGATTAATAGGTTTGCCACTAGATGTTATCATTCCTTGGTTTTTCCACTGTTGTGCAAAAACATGTACAGTAGAAAAAGTGTACTGGCTGTCAGTAAAAATGTTTACACATTTACCCTTTGCTAAGGTACATGCCCGTGTCAAGGCAATCAATTCTGCTGCCTATGCAGATAAGTTGTGTGGTAAGGGTTTCACTTCTATAATCTCAGTATCAGAAACTACTGCATATCCTACTAGGTTATGTCCTGCAGGACCCCTTTTGCACGAGCCATCCACGTAGTATGTCACCTCGGCTTCATCCAAGGGAACATCCATAAGATCTTTTCTAGGCAGTGTCTTTTGCTCAATTGCCTGCAGGCAATGGTTTGGTGTGCCATCTGCAGGGGTCGGGAGCAAGGTAGAAGGGTTCAAAGTCGTACATAGTTCAATTGTCATATGAGGTTGGCTCAACAATATAGTCATACAGGAAAGATGCCTAGCAGGGGAAAGATATGCTACCTTTTCTTGCAGTAAAATAATTGCAACTGCATGAGGCACTCTCAAAGTGAGAGGGTGGAATAAAACTACTGAGGCCAAAGCCTGTACTGCCATTGCAGCTGCAACTACTGCTTCTACACAGTGAGGTAAAGACCGTGCCACTGGGTCTAGTTGTGATGAATAATAAGCAATAGGGCGTTGCTTGTACCCATGCTGTTGTGTCAACACTGATGTCATATAACCTTGCATACAATCTACAGTTTGGAAAAAATGTTTATGGTAGTTCGGTAATCCCAGAACTAATGAGGATGCTATTAACTGTTTCAGTTTGCAGAAAGCAGATTTTGCCACTGGTGTCCAATGTAACAAATCCTGTGCTGCCATACGCTTTTTATATATCAAGTCAGTCAGCGGTGCAGATTCCAAGGCATAGTTTGGAATCCAGCTCCGGCAAAAATTAGTCGTACCCAGGAAGGACATCATTTCCTTCTTGGTAGTGGGTTTAGGTGCTTGCAAAATTGCTACTTTCCTGTCCTTATCTAATGTTCTACCCTCTTTGGATATTACATATCCTAGGTATTTAACTTGTTTTTTCCAAAGCTGCAGTTTATTTTTGTTTACCTTATGTCCTTCAGCGGCTAGAAATTGTAATAGCGCTATGGTATCTTCTTTGCAATCTTGCTGGGTGGGGGCTGCCAGCAGGATGTCATCAACATAAAGTAAAATCTGACTGCCTCTTGGTGGGGTAAATCCTGCCAAGTTGCTTGCCATTTCTTGTGAGAATATCATTGGACTTTCACAATATCCCTGTGGTAGCTGCGTATATGTATACCTTTTCCCCTGAAATGTGAATGTAAACCAATGCTGGCTGTCAGAGTGCATCGGTATCGAAAAGAACGCATTGCTGATATCTACCACAGAAAAATATTTCTGCTGAGGTTTTAAATCATTCAACAGGGTGTGTGGGTCTGGCACTGTACGTGCCCTTGGTATTGCTGCGTCATTTATTTACAGCTTGTAAATCTTGGACCATACGCCATTCTCCATTTGCTTTCTTAACAGGAAATAAGGTTGTGTTACATGGTGAATCAGGAGATTCCACCAGCACCCCTTCCTTAAGTAAAGCTGCTATAATAGGTTTGATTCCTACCTCTGCATCTTTTCTTAAGGGATACTGTCTTTTCTGTGGTCTAAATGCTGAATTTGGTGTGATAGTAACTGGCCCTGCTGTACGAATAAGTCCTACATCTGACTTCCCTGTTGACCAAAGAGTTTCTGGTATATTCTGTAAGGCATTCTCTTCCTCCTTTAATAGGAGTGCTAATCAGCTGTCCTTGCTAGACTTCAAGGGTACGGCTGGGTGGGTCTGAGTTATCCAATTCAACTTCTGCATCTGTATTCCCTGTTCTGACAGTTCTAATTCTGTCCGTTTTTCTCGCAACTTTTTCTCCTAAGTCTGCCCATTTTATATTCTTGTTCTTAGTTAAGCTAACATGTGGTAATCGATTAAATTTATAAAGTGCAAAGAACTCCTGGGGCAATGAACAGCTAGCTGCACTGTTCCCTTCTGTGTCCCAGTACAGATTACGTAATATCAATCTGTTTGCACGATTTTCAAACAATTCTTGCTCATATTCCTTATCAGGTCCTGGCATGTTACAATAATACAGGTTACAGTGCAACAGATGTTGTTTATCAATGTCAAGGGAGGGGAACTTACTGACGGCTACGTTCATCAGCTCTTCAGTCACTGCCCCTGGACCAGTCGTAACCAAGTCCTGGCTGTACCAATAAAACATCTCACCCTCTGATTGCACTGCAAAGGTATCAATTTGTCACTGTGCTTCCATACCCTGCATAGTCGGAACTACTGCTATACTAAATAGCTGCATAAGGTCTCTGCCCAAGAGGTTTACTGGGCATTTTGCAGAAACAACAATTTTGCTTTTCTGGGTCAATCCTGAAACAGGATCAGTTATTGCAATGTTACGGGAGAGAGGCTCCCGATACAGCTTCCCATTAGCTGCTTTTACTAGTATGTAATCAGGTGACTCTGAATTTTCTGGCAGTTTGGAGGGATGTATCAGGGTCCGTGATGCCCCTGAGTCACACAAGAATCTAACTTCCCTCCCTTCCACCAAAAGTGTAACTTCTGGTTTTGTGTCTGCTAAATAGAGCTCCAAGCTCAATAAAGCTAAATCCAATATTTCATTTTCTTCATTGTCCGTAACTTCCTGCACTTCCTCTGTTTCTACTAACGCATCCTCTACTCCTTCTATCACAGTCTCATTTGTCCTTTCTCTACTATCCCCTTCTAGTGATTCCTGACTGTCATATAGTCAGTCCTCACCTTCCTTGTCTTCCTCCGTGGTTGCCCTCTTGTTTTTTTTGCAATCCCTTGCCAAGTGTCCCTTTTTACCGCATTTAAAACATTCACCCATTTTCTTTCACCCTTCGAAGTCCTCTGATCGCTGATCAGATTGTTTGTTTCCCTGGGCATTTTTCTTGCCCTTTTTCCCGGACTGTACTACATAAACTTCCGCTCCATCTTCTACAGAAAATACTTGGGCTTTCTTTTTCTTTTTGCTATTAAAATGCCTCTCAGCATGCCTAGCATATTCAAGTAATGACTGTAACCTGCTTGTACAATGATCTACCATGTGCTTCGTAATAAAACTGCTTATGGGTGCAATACTGCCTTTCAGAAATGCATTCTTTAACTGCTGTTCATATGGGGAATCTTGTGTCTGATCTTCAGGAACCTGCATTCCACAGTGGTTATTAAAACATTCTAATAGTCTGGCATAATACCTGTCAACAGTTTCACCTTCTTGTTGGATGCATTGATTAATGCAAGTCCAGTCTGCCCTAGGCTTCCATTTCTCAGAGATTCGGTCTGTAAGACCTTTCACTCTGTTGTCTAGCTCTGCGCTGCTATGTGGGAGGGGTCTGAGCGTAGCATCACGGGGATTCCAGTTGCCACTAATCATGTGCCAATCTGGTCCAACAATTTGTCTAACTACTTTTTCTACCTCTTCTCCATTTAAATTATAACTTAGCCTCATTCCTTGTAAATCTTCTGAGAACTTTCTAAAATTAACTTTTGGATGGGGAATTCCCTCAGTGGCTTTCTGGATATCTTCCGGAGTCCAGGGTCTATACACTAGAATAGTTGGGTCCTGACCTTCTTGCCCTGCCTGAGGATTAGGTACTTCTATAAGTGGGCATATTTCTTCTTCACTCATAGCCCGTGAATTCTTAACCATTTGATATAACTCAATGCCTTCATTTGAGTTACCTGCCCATGTTCGAGACCTGGTCTCGATGGGATCTCTAATAAACGGTTTTACTTTTGTAGTGTCTCTATTTTCAGTGACAGCAGGATATCGTGGAGGTGGACTAACCTGTTCACGTGCTTCATATTCTGGTAAAGGAGGCGGAGGGGCCGATGCTATTACTAAGTTATTGTCCTCCTTATCTAAAAACATTGCTTTTGAATTATTATTCTTTTGTTCCCTACGGTTTACCTCCTCAATCCACCTATGTGCCTGTGGAATTCCTAATTGGCGTTGCTTTTTTACCCGACCTTTAGAATCAGTTTTGAGCTGTTTGACAAGTTTGACAAGCGAGGATTTTTCTAATTTACCATCAAATTCATACTTATTAACCCATTTTGAATAGTATTTAATATTATCAGCACGCTGTGACTGCATGTATTTTGCGTCTTCGGTTAACGGTGGATCTTGGGGTCTTTTTGTGCAATTATTACCCATTTTGTTCTAACCTTTTCAACGTCACGTAACCCTTCTTATTTTTAACGTGGTACCACGGATTTTGTTATAGTCTCTTCAGAATGACTGCCTCCCTACTCTGTTTTCCCTGATCTATGACAAGACAGTAATCTTTTCTGTCCCTGACTTGTAAAAATACAGTCTTGACAAAAACAATACAAATCTAGTCCCTGATCTAAAAACAGAAAAAAGTAGATTCACCTTACCTGAGCCTTCGTGATTGATCACCTGGTTCATGAAAACCCATCCTTCAGTCACAGATCAGAAAGTGGCTGGCCTCTTTTGTATGACAATTCAGTCGGAGGGCTTTTCAAATAAGAAGAACTGATGTGGTTTCTTCCCCATACGGTTTCAAGCCACCTGGCCCGTCTGATCCAAGGCAAAGTGAGGGTTTATGGTCCGAAGGACCAATCTGTCAAAGGAAAAAACTTCAAAGACCAATTCACGCAAGGTTCAGATAAGGCACTTTAATAACTTGCTGCAAGGAGACAAAAACATGCAAATACAGGATTTTGCCTAACTACTAACAGGAAGCATGCTATTCTTATACTGTTCTACAAGACATTGCCTTCTATGGTTGACATAATCAAACACAACTTTCTGTATTCTTCTACAGCAGATGTTACTGAGATTTTCTGCTGACATGACCGGATTTATGAAAAACATTTTGAGAAAAACAACCTGACCTTGTGGGCTTTAGCCTGCTACAAGCTTCTATTGTATAGTTCTAATACATGTGTTACATTTCAAGGTACTTTACTAGCTTAAGCACAAGTAAGCGCTGATTGCAATTCATATTTTCAAGCAGTCTTTGTTTCTTATTATCAGTAGCTTCTGCAGCTGTGTATTTTCTCACAGCATAAGCGGAACTCCTTGTCTAAATCTCATGACTTTAGTACAAGTAATACATCTATTTATTATTTCCCGACACTAGCAGAGATTATCTGCTTCTCTGTAAATTTCCAAAGCATAAGCCAAGATTATAACTGTGCATATTTCATGGCAATACAAGATTGGAAAGCTTCTGCAGTTTGTACAGATTTATGCAGTGTGAAATAGAATAAATGTGTTAACCCTTTTCAAACCCTAAATGCACTAAGCATATTACTAATACACACACTAATACATATTTTTCTAACATATATATATATATATATATATATATATATATATATATATATTTATAACATACACACACACAGACACACACACATACAAAGTACATGTGTGTAGCATACATTTACATGTATGTACAAAAACATGTGTGTATGTATGTGTGTGTGTGTGTGTGTGTGTGTGTGTGTGTGTGTGTGTGTGTGTGTGTGTTTGTGTATAAGAGAGAAAGAGATTATATGCCTGTATGTGTACTTCATGTCCTTTAAATAAAAACAAATCAAAATGGAAATGTTGTGCAACTGTATATGTGTGTCTAAACATAAACACACTCACACAACACACACACACACACACACACACACACACACACACACACACACACACACACACACACACACACACACACATATGTATATATATATATATGGATCTAGGACGTTTGCTCGAGTGAGCAAATGTCCAAATCCATAATAACCGAACACACTTTAACAAAAGCGCTTTTATCAAAAAAGCGTTTTCATTAAAGCGTGTTACAAAAAAAAAAAAAATAAAACACTACATTTACATTTTAGCAGGGGCTTCACACCCCCCTACTTTAATATTCTCCCTCCGAGACCGCACTACAGTGGGGAAAAGGGAAATTTCCCTTACCCGCACCATAGTACAGCCTCGGCAACAGGCATACTTACGCAAAAGTGCTTCTTCGGTGAAAAGCACTTTCACGTAAGTATGCCCGGTCATTTGCTCACTCAAGCAAATGTCCTAGAGCCATATATATATATATATATATATATATATATATATATATATATACACACACACACACACACACACACACACACACACATACATATAATAGATATAGATATATAAAATCTCTTTGTAAGTAGTCACAACCACTGACATATGGATGTGCAAGTGTGTGTCTGTGTGTGTGTGTGTGTGTGTGTGTGTGTGTGTGTGTGTGTGTGTGTGTGTGTTTGTGTGTATGTATACATAACACACACAGATGCACACAAATATATGCACACAGACTGGGCGTGTGCATGCATGTGTGTATTATTTAATTGTCATCATCCTCACCAACCTTCTTTCGCCTACTTTTTACATGTCCCAAATCTTTTTCACCATACTGGTTCTTATGCTCAACTGCAATGGTTGTTTCATTCCAAAATGTGTAGGTTTAGTATATTTTCCTGCTATTTTAGCACAACAAAAGTGATGCAAATATAATTATCCCCTGGCCTTTTCTTTTGTGAAGCCATAAAACATTCACTTGCTGATTCCTGGTCATTTAAGGAACAGTAACATCTTACAGCATTGTTAGTTGTGCAATATGGGTGCATACAATTCATTATTTATAATAAAGTTAACATATTAGAGTTAAGCATTATTAATGTATGCATTCTAGTAAATGTTTATTGTTTTACTTATTCACTGTCACACTTTGGCTACGTGTCGCCTATGCAATCTTTGTCAATGTCCTTATGTCAGTACATTTTTCTTTGTATTGCTAAGTGGATTTATTGCTTATTATTATTGTGACAGCCGTGCCCTGGCCCAGAAATCAAGAAGCCTCAATCCTTACCACTAACACCAGGGAGGTCATCTCATATAAAAGGAAAGGATAACAAATACACACAGTAAAGTACAATTTCCCTTAAGTGCACAAAGAGATCACAGTCAGTCTGGGGCTGGTTGCTCCCTTGCTCCACAGGTCCCCAATAAGACTCCCTACTGGCACAGCTATAGGGTCCAGATCTCAGCCTAGCTGGCATGCTAACCTCCAGTACCCTCTCTGTCCCACCAGTGCTTTGTGTCCCTGCACAGGTAGCTGACACACACCCACACATTTTGAGATAAGCATTTATACAACTTCACAGACACTCCTGGGAAAGGCTGACACAGATTCTCCAGCTGTGTCCCTTTACCCAGACTATACAGTAGTAATTACTACCACCACCAGCTAAAACTTATCAGCTACCCAAAGGCCCTTAAAAGGGTGTACAATTATTACTGTGCAATATTATTATCCAATTGGTAAGTGTGACTAATCAGCCAAGGCTTATTAGAGTGGCTTTGTACAATAAACTCTATAAATATGCAATGTATTCTAGAGCTTAACTTGTCTCTACACAAGCCAGCCACAGTTGAAGAAGGTTTAAAAATATTTAATAATAAATAATAAAGACACAAGACAATACTACTACAATACAATGCTACTCAAGGGTTCAGAGATCACACAGAAACTTAAAATAACAGAAAAACACTTAGTCTAGCTTTCTTCTAATTTCCTAGCTATTACTACAAGAAAACATATTTCTGAAGTAACTTGCTTTCATAGAGCAAGGCAGTGCTGAGGTTGGATATCAAGACAGAATGCTTACAGTCTCTCTCTGGGCAATAGTTTAAAATCACTCAAACATTTCTGCTGGTCCCTCCCAGATTACATCATTTTGACACTTAGGTTTTCCCAGTATACACATTACATCATTGACACTTAGTCTGGAGTTCCCAGGCCAACAGGCTACATTATTTAACAATCTAACACCTGTTCTGGAAACTACAACAATAAAAGACATTTCACATGTACATTCTAGTAATTATTCCTTAAGTTAAAACAATAGAAAGAATGTGATAGCCCAGACCAAATTACTCCGAGCTCTACAGATCAAAGAACATACAAGACATCATTTTATTTTCAAAGAACATTGGAAATGCTTGACTTAGTTTTCCTTACAGCAGATGGCAATGTTGCTACAATCTTGAAGTTCACATTTTACAGTGTTTTCTTTCATTTAAAAAACAAGCTTGTATTTTACATTTATATTTACAAATGATAGAATTATGTATCAAATTCTATTTGACTATGCTGGCAGCCTTCACCCCTTCTCTACCAGTCTTCATATTCCTCCCCCCCTGGAGAACTCAAGCTAGTTTTTCAAGTGACCCTTGATAAATGCCGCTTGAGAGAGTTAGGTCTGTCTGAGGGTACCTCACCCCATTCCCTGTCTTGACAGCCCATCTGCATTAGCATTGCTAATCCCACTATGGTGCTGCACTGACATATCATATGCTTGCAACCCCAGGCTCCATCTTAGCAACTTGGCATTTTGCTGACTGTCTCTGTTTAACCATGTTAGAGGGTTGTGATCTGTCATAACAGTGAATTTCCTTCCATACAGATAAGGCTGAAGTTTTTGCAGTCCCCACACTATGGCTAGACATTCCTTTTCTACGGCTGCATAGCATTCCTCCCTGGGTTGGAGTATATGACTGAGATAAACCACTGGGTGCTCTTCCCTCTCTGAAGAAATCTGGCTAAGCACAGCCCCCACCCCATGGTTCAAAGCATCAACTTGCACAACAAATTCTTTGCTGTAATCTGGACTGGCTAACACAGGGGGCCCTCTCAAAACTTCTTTAAGCTTCTGGAATGCCTGCTCATATGCTGAGGTCCACACTACCTTATCTGGCCCGTTATTCCTTGTCATGTCCATGAGGGGAGCAGCTATGGTACTATAACTAGTAATGAAGTATCTGTAGTACCCCGCTGTCCCTAAGAATGCCCTCACCTGCTTTTTGGTAACAGGTGCAGGCCATGCCTGAATGGCTTCCACTTTGGCAGGTTCTGTTCTTATTTTACCACTCTTCACCTTCACTCTATGTCCTAGGTAGGAGACCTCTGCCATACCCACATGACATTTTCTGGGCTTAATGGTCAACCCTGCCCTCTGTAGTCTGTCCAGCACCTCCATGACATTCTGAAGGTGCTCTGGTCAGGAATGGCCAGCATGTGAGCAGGAAATATCATCTAGGTAAGCAAGGGCAAACGCTCCTGCTCCTGCTAGGATATTATCCACCAGCCTCTGGAAAATCGCTGTGGCATTTTTCATCGCAAAGGGCATCTTTGTGAACTCGTACATGCCAAAAGGAGTCACAAACGCTCACTTCTCTAGCACTGGGAGACAAGGGAACCTGCCAGTAACCCTTGGTAAGATCAATGGCTGTAAGATACGTAGCCCCAACCAGCTGCTCTAGGGCCTCATCTGTCCTAGGCATGCGGTAAACATCTGACTCTGTGTGACTATTTAATTTCTTGTAGTCCACACAGAACCTGGTGCTGCTGTCCTTCTTTGGCACCAGCACCACTGGAGAGGCCCAGGGACTGTTTGACTCCTGAATCACCCCTAGTTCCAACATCTCCTGTACCTCTTCCCTCAGGGTCTGCCTGACTCTCTCAGGCACCATATAAGGGGCTTGCCTGATAAGCCTTTGGGGTCCTGTATCCACCTGGTGCTGCACCCTGGTTTCCCAGTAAACATGTCCCCAAATTCCTGCAGCACTGCTAAGATTTCTTGAACCTGGGTAGGTAATAGCTGCTGGGACATTGCTACCCCTTCCACTGAGGTGTCAGCCCGAGCCTCAATGAGGAGATCAGTCCCCAGGTCTCCTTCAGACTCCTCCTGCAATCCACTGAAATACTCAGCACAAGGGCCTCCCTATCATGGTAAGGTTTCATCATATTAACATGGTACAATTTGTGCCCCTGATGTCCACCTAGCAGTTCCACTATGTAGTTAACATCACTTACCTTTCTTACCACCTTGTAAAGTCCCTCCCAAGCTGCTTTCAGTTTGTTGCATCTGACAGGAATGAGAACCATTACCTACTGCCCCACAGCATACTCTGTAGCTCGAGCATTCCTGTCATACCACTCCTTTTCCTGTTGTTGGGCTTCTGCCAGGTTCTCCTGGGCCAAGCCCATGAGTTCCCTGAGCCTTGTCATGAGGTTTAGGACATATGCCACAGCAGACTCCTTGTGAGACTTGCACTCACCTTCCCACTCATCTCGAATTAAATCTAGAGGTCCCCTCACCCTATGCCCATACAGCAACTCAAAGGGTGAAAAACCTGTGGATTCCTGGGGAACCTCTCTGTAAGCATACAACAGATAGGGCAAATATTTGTCCCGCTCCCTATTAATCTGATCTGCAAATGCCCATAGCATGGACTTGATTGTAGAGTTTAACCTCTCAACAAGAACATTAGTTTGGGGATGGTAGGGAGTGGTCTTCATGTGCTTCACCCCACAGGACTTCCACAGACAAGCCAGCAGGTCTGACATAAAATTGGCACCTCGGTCAGTCAGTATTTCTTTTGGGAAACCTACCCTGTTGAAAATCTCTAACAAAGCATTTGCCACCTTCTCTGCCTCAATGGAGGACAAAGCCACTGCCTCAGGGTATTGTGTAGCATAATCCACTACCACTAGGATATACTTTTTCCCTGAGGAACTTGGGGTACTCAGAGGACCTACAATATCCATAGCTACCCTCTGAAATGGCTCCTCAATCACAGGCAAAGGCATCAAGGGAGCTATCACCTTGTCTCCTGCCTTGCCTACCTTTTGGCACTGCTCACAGGTCCTGCAGTACCCTGTTACATCTCTGAAAATTCCAGGCCAATAGAAGTTTTGCATAATATGCCTCTTTGTACGTTTTATGCCCATATGACCTGCAAAGAGAATATCATGGGCTATGGCTAGAAGTGCCAGATGGTAGGCTCTAGGCACTACCAACTGCTGTACTCTCTCATCTTCTAGCCCTCCCTCAGGGGTCCACTCTCTGTATAGTAACCCTTTGTCCCAGTATACAGATTCCCCCTTCCCTTGAGAATCAGGTGCCCCCCTAGGTACCTGCCTTAGGCCTTGCAATGTAGGGTCTGAGAGCTGAGCCTGTCTCAACTCTCTCCTTGTAGCCCTTCCCATCTCCCCTTCCACAGGAAATCTGGCATCCTCTGATAGTGGTGCCTCACTGTCAGCCTAGGTACTACTACTTACCTCTACCTTTGCAGTCACTCTGTCCAAGGGACCATCATTACCCACAAGCTGCTGTGGCTCACCTTCAGTCTCACTGCTACAGAGTAGCTCCCTCCCTGAAGTAACCACTTCAGCAGTCCTGGCTGCAAGCATGCAGTCTGCCTGTGTCTCCCCCAGGCTACGAGACCCACATGCTTGTCTCCTAGCCTCACTGCATGTAACTGCATAAGTACATGGTACTGCCTCATCCAAATCCTTCCCTCTCTGGACATCTGTGGGATGGTAGTTTAGTACCCCTGTTGTCTCAAGACAACCTACTATTGGCATTTTGCCTTTTCCACTTACTGACTCCCTCACCTTTGGTTCCCCACCTTACCTCCATGGACACCTGTATGCCACATGGCCCCACTGGTTGCATTCAAAACTTTTAACCTAGCTCCTGGATGTGTACCTGGACTAGTGGGTTCCCCTGCTACTGGCAGATTCTGTTGGGGCAGTCTGTGCTGCCCACCATGGGTTCATTTAGACCCATGAGCAGTACTGGGGGGTCCCCTTCCTGTGCAGGGCTGCCCTGCTGTCCAGGTATAGGTCTCCCTTCTTCCCCAACACATCTGGAGTAGCACATTGTCTATCAGCTAACCAGATCCTTGTGTCCTCAGGCAAAGTGCTAAGGGCTTGTTCCCTCACAAAAAGGTCTGCCAGCCCTTCAAAAGTGGTGACCTGACATCCACTCACCCAGTTATGAAAATAAGTGCTCAGTTAAGCAACATATTCATACACACTTTCATCTGCCTTGCGTCTATGCTCATGAAACTTTTTCCTATACATTTCAGGTGTTAGCTTAAAACATTCTAAAAGACATTTTTACAGCAGTATAATCAAAACAGACAGAGTCAGGCATTTATGATATACAAGTTACAGCTTTCCTATGGAGTAAGGGGGTCAGGAACTGTACCCAGAGCCTTTGGTCAACACTATACTGTTTGCATAGCCTCTCAAACATATGAGTGAAACTATCAAAATTATCCTCCTCTTTAAATTGTGGAAGAAATTTACTGACCTGTTGTGCTTCTGGGGTCCAGTTACTCCCTTCTTCATTACCTCTATGACTCTGGTGAAGAGTCTGCATTTCCTTCTCATGCTTCCTCTGATGTTCCTTTTCTTTGGCTTCTATCTCCAAACGCCTGGCCTCCAACTCAAGTCTCTTTAGCTCCAGCTGGATTTTTAAGTCCACTGCAAAAATGTTGAGTTGTCCATTCTTTGAGGATATTGTATCTCCACTGCCAGTCTGATTGTCCTTCGCAGAAAGGTTGAGCTGTCCATTCTCCAAGGATATTGTATCTCCACTGCCATTCTGATTGTCCTCCTGGATGCTGTTTTCTGATGCAGCTGTAACCAAGGCTGCAATGAGGTCTGCCTTAGTCAGGTTTCCATGCACCAGTCCCCTAGCCTGGCACATCTCCACCAGCTGGCTCCTTCTCAGCTTTCCATACTTCTCTGCTGACATGCTGCCTGCTCACCCTGACTAACTAAGCTAACAAAAGAAATAAAACAATTGTGATCTGAACTCTGAGTATTCACTGTGTGGCTGTTTTAGAGTACAAAACACCTTCAGAGATCACTGTACATAAGCTACAGAATTCACTCTACCCACACCACTACAAGCCAATTAGTATGTGAAGTGGATCCCACCACTGCAAATCACAATGTGACGGCTGTGCCCTGGCCCAGCAATCAAGGAGCCTCAATCATCACCACTAACACAAGGGAGGGCATCTCATAACAGAGAAAAGGATAAATACACACAGTAAAGTACAATTTCCCTTAAGTGCACACAGACATCACAGTCAGTCTGGGGCTGGTTGCTCCCTTGCTCCCCAGGTCCTCAATAAGACTCCCCACTGGCACAGCTATAGGGTCCAGATCTCAGCCTAGCTGGCAAGCTAACCTCCAGTACCCTCTCTATCCCACCACTGCCACCACAATGTGATGGCTGTGCCCTGGCCCAGCAATCAAGGAGCCTCAGTCTTTACCACTAACACCAGGGAGGGTGTCTCATAAAAGAGGAAAGGATAACAAATACACACAGTAAAGTACAATTTCCCTTAAGTACACACAGAGATCACAGTCAGTCTGGGGTTGCTTGCTCCTTTGCTCCACAGGTCCCCAATAAGACTCCCCATTGGCACAGTTATAGGGTCCAGATCTCAGCCTAGCTGGCAAGCTAACCTCCAGTGCCCTCTCTGTCCCATCAATGCTTCATGTCCCTGCCCAGGTAGCTGACACACACCCATACAGTTTGAGATAAGCATTTATACAACTTCACAGACACTCCTGGGAAAGGCTGACACAGATTATCCAGCTGTGCCCCTTTACCCAGACTATATAGTAGTAATTACTGTCATCATCAGCTAATACTTATCAGCTACCCAAAGACCCTTAAAAGGGTGTCCAATTATTACTGTGCAATATTATTATCCAATTGGTAAGTGTAACGAATCAGCCTAAGGCTTATTAGAGAGGCTTTGTACAATAAACTCTATAAATATGCAATGTACTCTAGAGCTTAACTTGTCTCTACACAAACCAGCCACAGTTGAAAAGGGTTTAAAAATATTTAATAATAAATAATAAAGACACAAGACAATACTACTACAATGCAATGCTACTAAAGAGTTCAGAGATCACACAGAAACTAAAAATAATTCCGTAGTGCAGTTCTGACATAACAAAAAACACTTAGTCTAACTTTCATCTAATTTCCTAGCTATTACTACAAGAAAACACACTTCTGAAATAACTTACTTTCATACAGCAAGGCAGTGCTGAGGCTGGATATCAAGACAGAATGCTTACAGTCTCTCTCTGGGCAATACTTTAAAATCACTCAAACATTTCTGCTGGGCCCTCCCAAATTACATCATTTTGACACTTAGGTTTTCCCAGTATACACATCACATCATTTTGGCACTTAGTCTGGAGTTCCCAGGACAACAGGCTACATTATTTAACAATCTAACACCTGCTCAGGAAACTACAACAATAAAATACATTTCACATGTACACTCTAGTAATTATTCCTTAAGTTAAAATAGAAGGAATGTGATAGCCCAGACCAAATGACTCCGAGCTCTACAGATCAAAGAACATACAAGACATAATTTTAATTAAAAAAAAAAACATTTGAAATGCTTGGCTTAGTTTTCCTTACAGCAGATGGCAATGTTGCTACAATCTTGAAGTTCACATTTACGGTGTTTTCTTTCATTTAAGAAACAAGCCTGTATTTTACATTTATATTTACAAATGATAGACTTATGTATCAAATTCTATTTGACTAGGCTGGCAGCCTTCATTCCTTCTCTACCAGTCTTCACAATTATCTTTACCAATGTAGCCAAAGTCATGGCTGAAAAGGGCTTTAGGATCAGTTCACTTCCCTGGTTACCAAAGTATAAATAAATATGAATTAGAGAAAAAGGTGGTGAACATGACAGAAATAATTAAGGAACTAGTAAAGCATATTTTAATCCTGCATCATTCATGAGAAAGACCACTGAAGGCATTGGGAAGTAGCAGACAGATTTACTTTGGGGTCCTTTTGAGTACTACTTGTCACCTGTACATGATACAGCAAAGATCATTTACTGCAGTAAGAGTTTTCACACCTCAGCATGAGAGTGTGAAAGAAGGACTACAGAAGAATCCCTTTAGAAAAGCCTGCTATGTACCTACTTTCTTTTGCTGAAAGTAGCCAACAGCTATTTATAGTATAGAACAAGTTCTGACAGACACAGAAATGAGGCTCAGTCAGGGCAACATAGAAACAGCTCTGTTACAGAAGGTGTTGTAGATTACAGTGTTTCACAGTCCTGCCATTCTATTTTAATGGTACGAGAAAAGAACACCACTTCCTTATGTCTAGCATATAAAGAGAACCTGAAATGTATTCTGGGAAATAGGAATGAAAGCAAGAAAACAAGTTAATGTTACCAAGCCAAGTCTCATCATCTGCCATTTTATGGGGAAACACATTAAAACTGTAAAAGAAGCACTTGCAGTGATTTTAAGGCATTAAAATATCTCAGAATGCCATAGCTGGCGTTAGGCACCTACCAAATCCACGGCCGCTTGGAGCCCCCGATTATCTCCCTAAATATGAGGGCCCCTACATGAAGCTGCACGGGTTTCTCTGTCTTCTCCACTCCTTGCTCAGCACCTGCTAGACATTCACATGGATGTGTAACTTCACCACACAATTCCATTTTTTTTTTTTTTACTTTGCCTGTAAGCTGCAGTCAATCAGGTCTGCTTCAGTGAAGCAAGGGACTTTATTGGATGCAGCAACCAGAAGAGTAAATTCTAGTTTCCGGATTGGTTGCAGCAGGGGCCAGGGGGTAAGCTGTAATTTCTTTCTTTTTTTTTTTTTACTAACACTGAATCTTGACAGGAGAACCTAGCAAGGATTGGTCATAGTGGGCATAGGCTTTGCAAGACCTTTAAAAATTTGGGACGGTTTTCTTTATTTAAACAACAACAAGCAAATTGAAGTTTAAAAGCAAGAATGAAACCGGACACCGGTTATTATGACAATGAGTACTTCCTACAGGTCATTATACTGACCGCTTTTTGAACTGCAGCTTTAGTTAATGCTGTATGATGTTTTGCTTGCCAGTCTTTAGTAACATTGCTGTCCCAAATCCAAGCAGCTGTGGATAAAGGTGGCAGAGGCAGGCCCCCCTTTTATACTGCCCCTCACCAGCAAGAATGTTTGCATTAAATACGTTAAAAAGCAGTGAATAAGAAGTAAGACCTGGGATTTGCTTGGTCGTGTTTTTTTTTTTTTTTTTATAAGTTTCAGATCTCCACCTTTTGAAGCTTAATGGTTCAGAAATGCGCTGACAATGGTACTGGGTTTTATCAGCGCTCTTGTTCTGTCTACTGCAAAACTGCTTTAAGTTTGCAAACCACCCCTGTGACACAGCGGTGCCAGTTCATCCTAAACAGCTGGCATGTAATTCTGTGGTTACCGGTAATGGACAGAAACATACCTCTGACCCGTAAAAATCAAAACACTTCAATATATATATATATATATATATATATATATATATATATATATATATTTATATATATATATATATATATATATATATTTATATATATATATATATATATAGAGAGAGAGAGAGAGAGAAAGAGAGAGGGAGATAGATATAAGTATATGTATATACTGAAGGGACACAAATAAAGTACCGTTTTCTTACTTTTCAAAAAAGATAGTGTTCAGACTCTATGCTCCATACAGCTAGAGAATGACAACTTTGCTTAGGATTACTTTAGTTATTTAATATAATGTATGTACCCTTAAATGGTCTGATTTGGTGACAAACAAGTATAAAACTAGGAGGAGCAAGGCTAAAGTTGAGGGGGAAAATCACAATACTGTGAGTATATCAGCACTTAAGAGGTTTGCTATTACACTGAAAGGACTGGGGAAGGTGTTGAAGGACTAACTTACTGATCATAAGTCTGTAAAAGCATCTCACGCTATGCTGAGTGGTGAGCCCCTATGCAGATTTATCATTTGGTGTGGTTAACAGTCAGCAGAGCTGAAGCATCTGAGGAGTTGGGGAAAATAAAATAAGGTAACAAACTCAGCCACTAGCCCAGTAAAAAGTAATATGATGAATTTAATTAATAAGGAAAAAAAGTGCTAATGCAACAGGAAAAGCACACAACTCAGGCAGAACATATGAAATTGAAAAGTGGGGACTATCTATTATTAGTACGCAGTAGTAATGAGAGTGAAGATGAAGAGGAGTTGTACTGCTGGGTAAAAGTAAGAAGAATTAGAAAGCACAATAGTCGTCAAGGGTGAGTGTTTATCAAGATGGAAAGGTAGGGTGAAGAGAAGATTAATGACATTAGTATCTATGTACCTGTCCTTGCAGGCAAAATATGCAATTATCAGGAAACTAATCCTACAAATCAGTGCCGTAGCTGAATGATTTTTGTTAATAGCTGGAGACTGGAACAGAATACTTAGTGAACAGGAAGTAGGCAAAAAGAGGTACAAGCAGCAGACTAGTTCAGATAAAACTGAGATAATGGTAAGTGTCAATTGAAAATACAAGTGCAAAAAAATACATAAGTCAAGGAATATAAGAGAAGGATATAAGTGAGATTTGAAGAGACAGCTTAAGGATTTACAAGCAGGTAAGAAGAGGGAGTCATTAAATATCAGAATTTGGAAGAAGGACAAACATGTCCAAGTACAGAAAATGGAGGAAGAAAGGACATGGACGAAGAGAATGTCATTCAAACAACATTTCTTGTGAGCACATCAAATCTTCAAAGCTATTGGCAGCTAGACTGCAACAACAGGCAGTGCAAAGGGCAGTAGATTAATTAAGAGATTCTAAAGGGGGGCTTACAGAGACCTTACCAGAAATAAGGGAGATATTCAGGTCCTATTTTGTGGCTCTATAAGAAGGGTAAAAGAGTAGTATAGACAGGGATAGAAAGACAAGAACCTTGTTGTCAGAATTATAGCTTCTGAGGTTAACTTGGGACATAAGTGCCAATTTCATAAAACCAACTGCAGTAGATGAAGTTAGATATGCTCCAGGAAAAGAATTGAATGGGAAACTCTTGAACTTAACTTGCGACCTAAATAAGTATGGAAATTATCAAAAGAAAAGGGAATGCAGATCTGGGTAAACTTTTGTTTACTCAAATCTTACAGGGAGAGGAAGTTCCAAGTTCTTGGAAAGAAGGTCTTGTAGCTGTGATAGCCAAACAGGGTAAGTATCTTAAAAATCTGAATCCCTATAGACTAATAACAATTTTAACTCATAATTATAAGGCCTATATGGCAATTTTGGTGGCAAAGTTAGACCTGTTTCTAGCAACAATAATACATCTACATCAAAAGGAATGTATAGAGGGAAGGAGCACTTTTGATAATATCTTATCAGTACTAATGATAACCAAAGAGGCTAATCTAGAACACACACAAATATCAATACTCTCATTAGATGTAAAAAAAGCATGTGACAAAGTAGATTGGGGTTTCTTGACTATGGTGCTGGAAAGCATGAACTTCTCTGATGAGTTTAAGATTTGGTAGAGGTTATATCATAAGTAATCAACAAGAGCCAAGGTGATAGGGGATTTATCAGAATCATTTTGGCTGCCCTAAGGGGCTAGACAGGTGTGACATCTCTTCCCATTATTATTTGGTTTGTATTTGGAACCTTTGGCATCGTGGATAAGAGTTTCTCACATTAGGGGGCTTTCACTGGAACAGTCTACAACCTAAACTTGCATTATACACAGATAATATAATTGTCACACTAAAGCACCCTCGTGATGATATGCCACAACTAATGAACATGTTGTAACAGTTCGAGGAAATGTTAGGGTATAAGATAAATAAAGGCAAGACTAAGGCAATTGGAATTAATCTAGAAACTCAAGAAGAACTTCAATTTGGATATTTGGGA
This sequence comes from Protopterus annectens, assembly GCF_019279795.1. Taxonomy (NCBI): domain Eukaryota; kingdom Metazoa; phylum Chordata; order Ceratodontiformes; family Protopteridae; genus Protopterus; species Protopterus annectens. Next base: position 380,099,251 of record NC_056742.1, read on the forward strand.
ATTTTACTTGTTAGCATGTACGGCACTTCGATGTTAAAGTCTTATCAGGCTATTTTTGAAAAGATCAGAGGGAACCTGAGAACGTGGATATTATTAGATCTGGAATATGATCAGAGGGTCCACATGTTACACTGTCACATAGAACCCCACTTCCTGTACTTATGACAATCTTTCAGGTTATAGATAAAAGGGATTTCATAGGGCATAATGATAAGGTGAGAGTGAAATAGGAGAGATTAATATTTCCAAGGGGATATGGGGGGTTGTACCTGATACAGACAGGTACTATAAGGCAATGATCCTGCTATATTAGCCAAAATAAGCTGGAGCAATCTGGATCAAATTTGGAAAAGAATGCTGCTGGTAAATAATGACTGGTTACTTTTAACTGATATATTAAAATCTTTTGGGGGAAAGGAGGGCAAGATAGTCCACTCACCATACTTAAATGATTTGTGTACGGCAGTTATCTCCCTTATGGTGGGAAAGACATAATTCATGGAAAATACAAATATTGCCAACTGGAGTGCTAATAAAAAGCATAGTTAGGCCTGACCCTCCAGAGGACTGGAGAAAATTAAAGACACCTTTAAGGTATTGAGATCAATTACTGTTAAAAGACAGGGTATTGACATGGGATGAAGTCAGGAGAATCTCTGGAGTACTGGAAGGGAGGTATTTGCAGCTTTATGCTATAAGAAAGCAATTGGAAACCTTTCCTTGGTTTAAAAAGGTCTATAGCAGATTGCCCAGGTTTAATCAATTGGTGGAGAACACTATGGACCAAACCCTAATTTGATAAAAGCATAGTCTGCAAGGACTTCCAAGATGTCTTACAGTGATCAACAGCTTAATCAGCTCTACCACTGGGAAAACAGAAACTGATAAATTGCAGCCAAAGATACTGTCAATTTGAGTAAAATTATGTAATGTACTGATGCCTTAACAAGTGCTAATACAAATCCAGTTCTACTATCTAAGTTTATCATATCAATGTTTTAAACTGTCCTTGATGTTATACCTTTGTTCGGCAGTTTTTTCTTTGGCTATGTCTGGAATTGTTAATCTGAGAGGTTAGTAGAGCCGGCTATGTGTAGGGCTATGAGAATGTTGCACAACGTTTATATGTTTGCCCTGTATTTTTAGCCTGTTCCTCATCAAAAATGTGGATTCACGCAATGCATGCTACTGGAAAATCTGTTATTCTACCATCTTTATTAGTTCATAAGCACATTGTTTTAAATCCCTAATGTTATGTCCTTACCTTGTTTTTCATTTTGTTTTTTTACCTCATCTAGAATTCTGCTGAGACATTGGGGGGGAGAAGGGAGAGTTCTGCAGAATGCACTGATTATTTTAATGAATGCTAATGCAAACCCTGTTATTCTAATACCTAAGTTTATCATTGCAATGTGTGTAACTATCCCTAATGTTACACCTTTGTTTTGTGGTTATTATTGGCTTTGGAATTATACTGAGAGGTTAGGAGGTTGGTAGGGGCTGTGAGAATGTTGCACAATGTCTAGATGTTTGATAGTTTTGGTATGTTCATCAAAAATGTGGGATCGCACAACACATACTACTGCAAAATATTATTCTAGCATCATTATTAGTTTATAAGCCAAGTATTTTAAATCCTTAATTTTCAGTCTTGCTGTAGGGATGTCTTCATGTGTGGGTGTCTGTCCTGTGTGTGAGAGTCTGGGTAGTTCTCTCTTGTGTTTCTGTCCTGTGCAAGAGAGTCTGTGTGGGTGTCTCTATTCAGTCTTGCTGTAGTACTGTCTTTGTTTTGTGTGCCTGTCCTGTGTGTGGGTGTCTTTGTGTACTACCTTGTCATAATGTAACAACATTGCTACTAAATGTCAGTCTGTGTGTGCGTTTGTGTGCATTTGTGTGTGTGTGTGTGTGTGTGTGTGTGTGTGTGTGTGTGTGTGTGTGTGTGTGTGTGTGTGTGTACTTCTGTGAGTGGCTGCCTTGCTGTGTTACAGAGGCTTGTCATAATGTAACACTGGTACTAAATGCCAGTCAGTGTGTGTGTCTTGGCGCTTTAAGTCTTTTTAATGGTCTGAATGTAGTAATACTATACAGTGATTGTTAAATGGTGCTGGATGAGCTTGACAGGGAAGGGGGTATGATAGCAACATGGTCACACTTTATATTCTCCTGGGTAGGGCCCCCAACTTGAAACTTGCTGGGGGCCCTCAAAATGCTAGCACCGGCACTGCAGAATACAATGATACCATGAAAAAAAACATGTATTTTGAGTTCTAAGGTGGAGTTTTCCTTTAATGTGTGTGCATGTGAGGATGAGTTTCCATTATGATATTATGATGGACAAGCACACTTGCAACTTTTTTGCCTACAGCATCTCATTTTCGGACTATGTATTATGGCTACCTATCAGTATATTGTAACATTTGAAGGTGCAGTATAAGAGAAACTGAAAAAAGTCAAAGCCAAAGAGGACAGCACTGATATGGATACTGCACAAAAGGAAGACTGCTTTGACTGAAGTACAATATAGTTAAGGAGAAGGGATATGTGACATCATCTGGTTCATAGGTTCATAGGTTGATACTACGCTATCGGCCCTACGGCCAATAAAGCCTAGCCATAACAATTCCCTGGCTATTTTTTCACACACTATTTACTTCCCTGGACCCCTGTCTAGCAGGGCGACTGCCATAATCCCTGGGGTGAACTTCCTTTCTCCCATCCAGTCATCAAAGTTCCTTTTGAAGAGGGCCAAAGAGGCGCTCTGCTTGACATGTATGGGCAGTCTATTCCAGAGTCTGGGGAGTCTCTGGGTCAGGAACCTATCCCTCCAGCATGTTTTGTTTATTGTGATGACAAGGTTTAGATCCCTGGAGAATGTGGCTCTGAGGGATCTAAAACTATGACTGATGATTGCTCTAAGTAATCCTTCTGGCTTTTCTCGGTTAGGGGTCACCACAGCGGATCATCTGTCCACTCATGATTAGCAGTGGAGTTTTATGGTGTCGACTTGCCAGCCCGGCACCCAACCTTCCACAGTAGGCACGTACATGCATGTACTCACACCTAGGGCCAATTTAGAGTGTCCAATCCACCGACAGCATGTCTTTGGGATGTGGGAGGAAACCCACGCGACCAGAGTGAGGACATGCAGACTCCACACAGAAGTGCACCCCAGCCAAGGATCGAACCAGAAAACCTCTCGCTGGGAGGTGGCAACACTAACTGCTGCACCACCATGGCCGCCCAAGATGAAAGAGACGTTTGCCACTTCATATGTTCTTATGTAAGTACTTGGGTAGATGCCATTATGAGTTATTTTAAGCCTAGCCAATTTCCCCTGCAAAAGTGAGAATCAAACCTTGGACTTTCTGTCTTTTAGGCAAACACCTTAATCATTATGCCACCCCTCCTGCCAGTCTGCTTTATCTGCAAGAGTCAGGACTGACAGCATTCCAAGAAAAAAAGTCCCAGATACCCATATTTCCTCTGTATTAAGATATAGTACAAAAGAAACATTTCTTTTTTCTTTTTTTTTTTTTGTAATGCACTGCAAGCCATGACAGAAGAAAATATTGCAATATGGTATATTTTACATAAAACCTAAAAATAAAGCCAGATGTCAGGGAGATCTGAACCTAAAAATAAAGCCAGATGTCAGGGAGATCTGATAGTATTTCAGCTACTAGAATTTTTTTTTTTTTTTTTGCTGTGTGGAACCATATGAAAAAAATCCAGGTAATGTTTCAAAAGAGTGAATCCATGACCAGTTGTTCTAGCATACATTTTATGTTCTTTGCTCAAGAATTCTACACAAAATCAAACATAATGGGGGGATAAGGGCCCAAAATCAGGGCCATTTTTTTAAAAATATTACACTAATTAACTTTAAAATTTAAATGAACTACATGTTTTGCATCAACATGCATTTTATGAGCAGTGCAAAGTATGAAACTATAATATCTGGCATTATTCACTGTAATTATCATTGATTTAACAGAAAATGACAAATTTTAAGATGAGCAGTGCAAAATATGAAACAAAATCAGGGACACTCTTAATGTATCATTAGAAGCAAAGAAGTTAGAAATGATCAACAACACAAGACAGTAACTTACTTAGGTTCATAGATTCATAGGTTCATACTAGGCTATCTGCCCTGGGGCAATTATAAGCCTAGCCCGATTCTGTATGGCTTACGCCACCCCTTGATTTGAGTATACTGTGCCCTTTTTAAGGTTTAGTTTACTGTGCCTCTGTCTAATAGTGACACGGGAGTAATCCCTGGGACAAACCTACGATCCCCCATCCACTTATCGAGATTCCTCTTGAAGAGATTCATTGAGGTGCTCTGCCTCACATGAACTGGAATTCTATTCCAGAGCGAAGGGAGCCTCTGGGTTATGAACCTGTCCCTCCAGCAAGTTCTATTTATTTCAGTGCTGAGGTTCAAGTCCCTCGAGCATGTGGCTCTAAGGGATTAGATTTACTGAGGTGGAGCATGTCCATTAATTCTGGATTTGACATAGCTTTGTATGTCAGGCATAGATCGCCTCGAAGTAGGCGGTATGCAACTGAGTAGAGCTGGAGTTTTTTTAACCGAGCAGCATATGGCTTCTGTTTGAGACCCTTGATCCTCTTGGTGAGATACTTTTGGGGTCTTTATAATTGCTGCAGGTGTCGGGTAAGGTACATCCCAAAAGGGGCATTGTATTCTATGATGGGCCTGATGAGGGATGAATAAATGGGCACGATTACCTCTCTTGATCTAGATGTGAAACCCTTCGTGATGAGGTGGGCTATGTAGAAGGTCTTTCTAACCACTTTGGCAATGTGGTTTTCAAAGGAGAGATTGCTATCAACTTGGGTCCCCAGGTCCCTAATAACTTTCTCTGTACTTAATGGGTTTCCGCCTATGTGGTAATTTGTGGGCACATTGTTTTTGCCAAAGAGTATGACTATACATTTTTGGCATTTAGCTTTAAACCATGGCGCTGGCACCAGTTATCTGTCTCTGTGAGACCTTTTTGAAGGATGTTTGTGTCAGCTGGAGAGTTGATTATGGCGCCAGTTTGCAGTCGTCTGCAAACTTGGTGAGCCATAGTCCTCCCACGTTGCCTGTACCTCGGAAAAGTATATACCGAACAAGAGTGGTCCCAGGACAGAACCCTGTGGGACGCCACTTGTGACCAGTTTCGAGTCTGACATGGCTCCAGCAACTCTCACTCTGTGGGTTCTGTCTTTGAGCCAGTTTGCGACCCATCTTGTGACATAGGGGTTTATATTTAAGCTGGATAGCTTATCTATGATGCCCAAGTGGGGTATTGTGTCAAATGCCTTTGCAAGGTCCAGATAGGCTGTGTGGACTACCTTCCCTTCATCTATGGCTTTGGTGACTGTTTCAAAGAAGTCAACCAGGTTCAAAAGGCAGGATCTGCCCTTGACAAAGCCGAACTGGGTAGGATCTAGTGTCTGTAGGTCCCCAATGTCTTTGTTTATGAGCTCCGTGATGATCCTCTCCATAGCCTTGCAGACTAAGCTAGTCAGGCTTATGGGGCGATAGTTTCCAGGGTCCATAGAGGCTCCACCTTTGTGGAGTGGGACCACTGCTGCTGTACCCCATTCTGTGGGCACATATCCTGTAGTGAGGCTGAGATTGTATAGCTGTTTTATTTGAGGGATTAGTTCCTCTTGGAGTTCATGTAGGACGCAACCTGGGACGCCGTCTGGTCCCATGGAAGCAGTGTTTTTTGCTTTGGAGAGGGCAGCCTTCACCTGAGCATCTGAGATGTTTGGGAGGCAGCCCTCTGCCGGGATAGATACTTGCTCTTTTTGGGGGGGGTGGAGAAGTTTGCACTGAACCTGTCTGCCAGGATATTGGCGATGTCTGTGGGTTCAGTGTATTTTTTGTCGTTTAGAATCAACTCAGAACAAGTCTGGGAGTTGCATCCCAGGTTTCTAACATAACTGAAAAAATCCTTATAATTGTCTTTGGTGTCCTGTGCAATTTTTCTCTCGAAGCTGGCCTTGGAGAATTTTATGAGGGATCGTAATTTTTTGCTAGTACTGATCAGAGATGCCTTCCCTATTAGGGATTTTGCTCTATCATGTAGTAGCTTCCTCCTTCTGTTGTACAGTTTATTTATGGCAGGGGTCCACCAGACCGGACGCCTTCCTTTGGATGATTGGGTCTTGGTTTTGTTTGGGATAGCATGATCCATGCATTCCTGGAGATGTCCGTAGAATGCATTTATATAGGATTCTGCAGTTTGGGCCGTAGTTTCCACTGGCCCTGGGGCCTTGAAGGATTCCACTTCGGTTTTGAGAAGTGAGAAGTTCGCTTTTGAGAAGTTTTTCACTGTGGTTTTCTGGGCTGGGGGTGGGGTCGGGATGTGGACATCCAGTGAAATTAATTTATGATCTTACCAATGAGGGATATACTTCTGGTGTGGAGCATAGAGTCCCCATGTTGGTAATGATCAGGTCTAGTATGTTGTCCCCTCTTGTGGGAGTGGCGACTAGTTGTTCCATAGCATTTGAGTTTATAATTTCCAGGAATCTTTGGGCTAAGGTGCTGGGGCTTGAGTAGTGCTCCCAGTCAATGTTTGGGTAGTTGAAGTCGCCCAATATAATGGTGTTCGGAGAGATCTTCATGTTCTCCAATGTTTTCAGGAAAGCTGAGTGGGATTCCTGACTTTGAGAGGGTGGTCTGTAGGATGCTAAAAACTGAAAAGCAGTCTTGCCCACTGTTAGTTGCACATGGATGGTCTCCGATACTTCGTGCAATGCCACTAACCTGGAGGTGTGGATATCCTTGATAAATATGGAAACTCCCCCTCCTTTTGTGGTTCGGTCCGGGTTTTGGGGCCGAAAAGCATGATATGAGGTATAGCCTGGTAGTGCTGGGGTGCTCTCTGGAGCATTGAACCAGGTTTCTGTCACTGCACAGATATCGATGTTCTCCATACTGAGGAGAGCTCCGAGTGCATGCATCTTGAGGTTAAGACTTCTGGCGTTTAGCAGCATTACCCTTAGTTTCTTGTTCCTTGTGCTGTCTATGGGGGTGGGTTTGACTTTTGAGCCTTGCCTAAAAAAGGCACTATGGGTGTGGCAAGAGCCTTTGCCAATATCCGAAAGCCCAGTGGTGACAGGTGCAAGCCGTCCCTAGCGAAGCAACGTGGCTTGTCGAGCATGTCATCCCAGGCTGACAGACACTGGATCCCCTTTGAATGACACCAAAATTTTAGCCAATTGTTAAAATCGATCATTTTGTCTTTGTACTGTGGCATCATTCTAGGTGAGGGTAAGATGCTGCTCAAGGTCAGGGTCATACCAGCCTGGGCCACATGATCAGAGAGCTCCTCTATGTCTCTTTTCATGTAGTCCAGGGAGGTACGTCTCAGGTCATTCACACCAGCATGTACAATGACTGAGTCATATTTGTATTTGCTTTGGAGTGACCTGAGTGCTTGCATTATGTGTCGGATCCTAGCACCCGACAGGCAGCTCACCATGACCTTCTCTTTATTCAGCCTGGTGAGCGGGACGTCAGTGTGTCTGACAATAGAGTCACCTATAACAAGAGTATCAGGTGTGTTATTCAGCCTTAAGGGCTGTGGCTGCTTGGCACACTGACTTTGTGGGTTATGTGTTGTGTGTGTTTTGTTTTGAGGTAGCGTTTGCTTGGATGTCTGCTTTGGAGGTCTCTGTTGCTTAGGTAGATTTTTATTTAGAGCATCCGAGTATGTTTTTGTGTATTTATGTGTTTGGTTCACTGATGTGGTGGGACTATGTGATACTGGAATTGTGTTGTGTGAGGTTACCTTCTCCTCCTGACTGGTTGCACCAGTTTTGAGATGAGAGAGCTCAGCCTCCAGTTTGGCTAAATAGTTGCATCTCTCACATATATTTGAACCTGTTTGGAGGAGGAGAGGGTTGTCCGTGTACATGAGACAATTGTAACATTGCCTCAAAATTCCCAGATTCACCAGCTGGACTGGAGAGGAAACCACTGACTGACCTTTGGACATGCTGGAGTAATAGGGAAACTGAATTTAAGATGGACCAATAGAGGACAGGGTAATCGTAGAGAGTATAAGAGTAAGTAGTGCTTCTGGTTTAATAGTGCTAACTTGTAGGATTACTTAATTGGACCAGTGAAGGGCCTTAGAATGAGAATATGGTGTTTAAATTGAGAGATAGAGCAGTTCTAAGGGAAAAAGTGAAGAGCAGACTTTGTGGAGCCAGGAATAGTTTAAACCCAATTAGGCGGCGCTGCCTGCTGTTGCGCTATGCACAAAAACGTGCAAAACCGCGCAAAAGAGGGTTTTAAGAGAGGAAGATGAAGGAGTTTTGGAATTGACCCAAAATGGCCAATAAAACTACAGTTTCAATTCAGTAACCACTCCCACAGGGGCAGGCAGGCTGCTCAATGTTTTTCACTGCCAATGATCAACAGAGAGACTTCCCTTTAGCCCAAGCAAAAAATGGCCTCACAGAAACTTACAAACAGTTCAAGAACAGCAAGCCTGTAACTGAACTTTTTTAAATCTTAGAAAAGTGGGAAAAAAGCAAGATTTTTTTTTGTTTTTTTTTTTGTTTTTTCAGAGATAGCAGAGGTTCACAAGTATCAACAAGTTATAACAGTGCAGTAAATAACCCCACACAAGAGTGCTAGGCCAAAGACAGATAAAATGCAAGTTTTGAGAAAAAAACGATTTTAAAAATAAGTGCAAACAGGGAATTCAGTAAACAGCTCTAGGTTGTGCTCTAAATACTGTTACTAATGCAGAAATCAAATTTAACAAGCCAGAAAATGCTCAAAACAGGCAGCTATGCAGAAAAACTTAGCAAATAAACAGAGGAAAAATACTTAAAATCTCAAAAGTGGCTCATTTCTTCTCTCAGCGTTTTCTCCTCTTGGTGGGTGCTTCACCAACAGCCAACAAGCCTGAAAAGATGCCAAAACCATGGGGCAACCAGGTTTTAAGAGAGGAAGATGAAGGAGTTTTGGAATTGACCCAAATTGGCCAATAAAACTACAGTTTCAAGTCAGTAACCACTCCCACAGGGGCAGGCAGGCTGCTCAATGTTTTTCACTGCCACTGATCAACAGAGAGACTTCCCTTTAGCCCAAGCAAAAAATGGCCTCACAGAAACTTACAAACAGTTCAAGAACAGCAAGCCTATAACTGAACTTTTTTAAATCTTAAAAAAGTGGGGAAAAAAAGCAAGATTTTTTTTTTTTTTTTTTTTTCTCTGAAATACCTCAAAGATTTTTGTTCGTAATGCATTGCAATGACTCTAAATGAGCTAAAGGTCCTAGAAAGGGGAATGAGCACCACGACCATCCCTGAGCAAATTCTAAGAAACAAATCACTTAAAAATGCAGCTGTTGTTGTTATTAGTTTTACAAATATGTTTTTCCTTCATGTCTCTTTTTTTGGGAAACAGCATTACCAGCCATTAACTGCCAGGTTGTACTTGGAACATGTCATGCCAATTTATTTATTACAAACATGTAATAATGGGCAGCAATACTGTCAGGTGCAAAGCATTATGGCTAGAATTTGGCTTAGTTGCCCTTTTAGCCAGCACCATATCTCCACGAAAATACTGGTATGGTGGTGAACCAGACTTGAGACATTGAGTCTAGCACCTAATAAATTATTGTAATGATGCAGTGTATATAATAATTTACAATTATCAACCATTAGATTTGTAAGGCCAATCTCTAACCAAATAAGATAGGTTAATTCTAGAACAAAAAGGGAACTTGGCAAGCCTTAAAATCCATACCTCTCAACTGTACTGCTTTTCGCAGAATGTCCAGGTTTTTGCCTCATATTTTTGGTCAGTTTTTCATAAAATTGTGTTTTTCCTGACAAATTAGTGGCAAATCATTAAAGACTGAAGTTAAGAAATAATGGCAGCCATTTGAGTGTCAGGCTTCATATCCTTCAGAAAATTCATGCTAATGCTGTTATTCTATCAACTTTCTAAGTTTCTAAAAGCAATATTTAAAAATTGTCTCTATTTTTGGGCTTTGGTTCTGCATTTATTAATGGCTTTGTCCAGATTTCTTGCTCTAAGAGGTTGAGAGGTATGAAAATGGCTCTCAGCGTAGTTAGCCTAGTAGGTACCCATGAGCCTATATAAAATGCAGTTTCCTAGTGTCTCTTGTTACTGTGTACATTCAGATATCCTACCTTTATCCAATCACTATGGCAAACTCAAAGGGCAAAGTACACTCTTACGGGTACTTATACACACCCAAAACACAAAATCAGGGACAAAGTAAAAATAATTGGGGAGCAACAACACCCAAAATCAAGGACAGTTTCTAAACATTAATAAGTATGAAACGTTAACCTCCTTTTACAGGTCACTATAATTCTTACTGATTTATCACCAAAAAAAAAAAAAAAAACATGTTCGGGCAAACTAGAAAACAAAATCCGAGAAGTTCGGCAAAATTAGGAAGAGCTGAATGCTACCTGTCACACTCTTACGCCGTGCGCATGTGACCCTGTATACGTGGTGTGCGTGCGTGCGATGTTGGGGGCAGAATATTACTCTGCACACCGCCGTATAAAATTTTAAATGAGATCACAGTGAATGTGCACATTATATATATTTTCATCTCACTTATTATTAACGTTCTACCGCACCCCCCCCCCCCCAAAAAATTGTGACGTTCCCTCTCCTAGCAATTCGTATATGCGTCGCAACTGTTCAGATTTTCGTAGAATGCTCAGATTTATGCCTCGGGATTTTGGTCTTTTCCTCATAAAAATTGTGATTTTTCTGGCAAATCACTGAGAATTGAAGTCACTAAATAATAATAAATAATGACAGACGTGAGTATCAAACTTTATGTCCTTCAGAAAGCATATAATAATGCAAAGCGTGTTATTCTAACAACTTTGTAAGTTAATAGGAGCAATATTTAAAATATGTCCCTATTTTTGGGCATTTGTCCCCCATTATTTCTAGTTCTGTCCAGATTTCTTGCACTGCGAGGTTGACAAATATGATAACCCCTGTAATTATGACGTATCGGAATTTAAAACGTAAATAAACACTTTTTTTTTGCAAAATATGGATACACTTCGCATGCACAGAAGCTTAGGTTCCGATGCCACTACTCGTCAGTTAATAATCAATCACCGACTACTTAAGCACATTTTAGATCGTGGACGCCGCTATGGCCTTCACTGAATCAATACTAAGTTCAACACATAAACATGGCTGTCAGTATTTGGTGGTTATAGTCTGCCCTTTCATAACCCAAACAGTTAAGAGGTGTGTGTTTCTGTCTAAGTGATCACACAATTTTGTTTTTGTTGTTTGCTGGCACCGTACCTCTTACCTGTCCAAATTTTTGCAGAATGATCACATTTTTTGCTCATTTTTTTTTATCTGTCCACGTTAAATATGTGGATTTATGGCAAATCGTGGAGGATTCAAGTCACTAAATAATGAAAAACAGTTAGTTTCAGAATTTATACCCTTCAGAAAATGTATGTTAACGCCATGATGGTTATGCTATCAACTTCCAATCTTTCTAAAATCAATATTTAAATACTGTTCCTACTGTTGTGCCTTCGCCCCCCCCCCCCCTTATTTTTGGAAAAGTCTAAAATTCTCGATCCAACAGGTGGAGAGCTATGGATGACACTTCGATAATGTGCAAAATTTAAGTGCAAAATTTAAATCTGGCTTGCAATCCACTAGTAATGCACCATTCTTCATGCTTTTCCAAATTAAAAATGGAAGGCAGACGCATATTTGTAAACAGAATTAAAACTAGGCAAAGCGCAAAGTATGTTGTAATTAAAATAATTTATTAAATTTTCAATTGCAGAACGAAAATTATTATTAATTAGAAACTCAGCAGTATAAAAAATGCACATTTTATTGAAGTTATGAGACAGTAACAATTCTTAACTTGTAAACGAGTACAACCAGTCATTGTATTACAAAAAACTGCGGATATTACCATTCCAAACAGTGCATTTTTATCGCCAATGTTCTTTAGGCAGACATTTTTATTTGAGCAAGAGTGGTAAAACATATTGCACCTGTGTAAAACAATCGCAATTCAAACGGATCTTACTTTGGAATTAGTAAGCAGTTAAATGTGCATCCGTTTGTTTGTTCGTTTATGTAGTTACTTCGTTTATTATTCATTCATTCATCCTTTCAACTTTTCATTTTTTAACGAAGAAGACTTTAGTATCCTGGTTTTCGTTGCTCATTTTTGTTCATAATTTCACACTGACTAATCCATAAAAGTGAAGACTCCAACAAAAGCATTACGTCGTGGCCTCTGGAGCAAAAGGTCCTGCAGTAAATGACAAATGGGTTGTGAGTAAACTTAGAGAAGAAAATACATGTCATGGAAAATAATGTGTTTCCAATGAAGAGCACGATGCCATTTTTATAAAAGCCAAACCTTGGCCTACTACTGTTAGTAGCCACTAGTCAGAAATGTGTTGCAGAATTATTCTTTATGAAACTGCGGATGCCGAATTATTTTAAAACGTCATATAAACATAAAACTGTATTTTGTTCAGAGAAGCGTTTGCACTGTTTCCTGCACAGCTCTCAAAATAACTACTCCCACCACCACAGCTGTCCCTCTGTCTCAAGCCCATTTTATTTAATTTCTGATTAATTTCTATTTGCTCGTTACCCCCTTCGGATTAAACTGTTTCATTAAACTGTCACGGAAGTGAAATATTACTTTAAAATCTGTTCAGCTAAACTGGAACACACACATATAAATGCACATATATGCATATTCTCACACACACGCAGACATACATATGCACACACATACATACACAAACATACATATATCTATACATACACATATACGCCTACACACACACGTATACACACACATATACACACACACACGTATATATTTATACATACACATATATGCATAAACACATACATATATACACACACACAGACACACATATATCTATACACACACACATATATGCACACACACGTATATATCTATACATACACATATATGCACACACACACGCATGCATATGCATACACACACACATTCATACATACACATATTGCATACACACACAAAGACAGATGGATAGAAAGAGAGTGATACAGATCGTACATATATACCTATTTACATATAGTGCCCTTCAGGTGGTCTGTCACTTTATCTAATTATAAACTGTTTGGAAAAGCGATCTAATCACTGCTGATCTAATTATATTATAATAAGGAAAGTTTATGATTGTTGAATTATTAGTATAAGTTTTCTTAAGTATTTATGAGTTAAGATTGCAGCTTACTTTACCAAAGTGTGTTGGATTGTGTAGCAACAAAAGGTGGTTATTTGAGAGGTACACCGTTTGGAATTTTAGGGTGACTGGAATAGGGTGTTTTTTTCTGTATGTTGTGTTTTTAAACGGATAAAACACTTTAGTAAAATGTCTAAATATTTATGCATATAATAGAATTAATTTTTCCTGGGTTAAAAATCGTGGAAGCATCGGAAGTCGGAATGCTTTCAAATTATTATGGTGAGTCTGTAGTTAATTCAGCATAATATAAGAAACTATCCAACATTTTTGTCTGTCCGAAGATCGTTTTTCTGAAAATTTCACAGTAAAATGGCGGAGAAACGTGGTCTCAGTAATGACGCGATTCACTGTTTTATATTTACTGCATATAATGCTACAACTGGGTATTCATGCAGGGTATTTGTTGTTTGATATTCTCCTTTGATATTCCAACTTTGAGTTTAGGTGTTTGGAATATGACTGTATAACAAGGAGGAAGCTTGCCGATATGTTAACTCGGTCAGTTAGGTGGAATTCAAACGTAAAGACATTAAGATATTAAAAGGACGTTAAGATTCTGTTTATTAGGAAGCAGTATTTATAAACACGCAGGGGGTGGGTGTAGAATGCAGTTCTGAAAAACAACAGCAAAAAAAAAATGCTAAATAAGCTAGGAGTCTGAAAACGAACTATGACATGCATATAATGCTCCAGGTCTGCTTAGTTACACATGCTTGCTGTAAATATCACTTAACAGTTTGAACATTTTCAAGATTGCAGAAAACCTGTTTGTATTTTGCGTTTAATATATTCTCTGTTGCATTTAGGCCTGTCTTGGAGTTGTTTAATAAATTGTTTTAGATACATATTTCTCTTGAAGTTTATGGCTGGACTAATTTTAATAACTTGGTGATGTTGTTGGTAGTAGGTACGCATTCATACTTCTTACGATTTACTCTAGTCCTCTCCTTATCAGTTTCATCGCTGGTTTGGCATATGTGCCATTCCCACTCCTTTTCACGTAAACGATGTTTAATTAAAGTTATATGTAAAACTACTCATTGGTATGCAAACCAGTACATTTACTGGTTGCGTTATAACGACAGCTGGTGTAAAATGCCAAGCATCAACCATCTTGAAAAAGTCTGTAACAGAGTGGTGAAACATATTCTAATTGTATAATACAAATCATAGTAAACATTTGTACCAACAAATATTTCAGAACATACATTACTTTAGCAAACTTGGTTTATAAGTTTGGATTTTGTAGGAAGTATTTTCTTAACTCGCCTGATGTTTTGAGAAACTTCTTTGAGTGTAAAGGAGTTATGTCATGCCTTGCAAGTTAGCTCAGTTCTTGTGACACAATTCCTGATCATACAGTATTTGATTGGGGGGGTCCCATTCTTTAGGAGTTTCAAAAGGCCAGTGACTTTTATGTCTGGCTCTGGCCAAATGCATTTATATTATAACTAGTTAACTAAGCAACTGTCTAGTCAAAGAGCTAACAAATACAGCTTGAATACATTAGGGAAGACATTTTTTTAATTCTGAAAATGAGCTACAGTTGCTTGATTTTAGTAGAAGGTTGAAACAGTTGAGTACACGATAAACAGTAGATGGGGTCCTGCTTCAGTAAGATAATAACCATAACAATTGTTGGATCTTTGTGCCATTTTTTATTTGTTTGTTGGTTGATTTGAAATTTTATAAATAGGTAAGTCAGCTGACCCTTTTTGGCCATGACCTGTGTACTCCAGAGAAGCAAAGTGTATAACGCAATGAAACGTAAATGACAAAAGTGATAAATGACGTGATAAAAATACATATCAAAGTAAGTACACATAGAAAAGGGATAGCAAGAAATAGCAGTATTCACAACATTTCAAGCATTGTGGAATTATGTACAAGATTTACTGGGTGGAGTTTTCTTGGCAGCGAGATGGCTATACGTAGTACTTGTAAATATTCCGATTACCGTAAATCAACCCTAAAACAATTTACCCAGTGTTGGAAAACAATTACAGGCAGCTTCTTCTAGTAGATATTCCTTCCTTTAGCCTTTTTTACTTACTGTCTCTTTCTTCTGTGTTTACTTATTAGTTATCATTTTCAGATTCAGCCCTGGAGCACTGTCTGGTTAAGTGCCTTGAATAGTGACCCACATATAATTATCAGCCTCTTAGGTCAAGAATCAGGAACAAATAGAAAAAAAAAGACCAAACGTCGGATAATAGGATTGTAAATATAACAACACTTCATACAGTGTTATTGTATACACAAAAAGTTGTGCATTTTCTAAAGTATACAAAGTGCAAAATTCAAGTGTCTGACATTATTTAGTGACTGCATCGCAGTCGTTAAAGATTTGATATAAAAATCATACATTTTTACAAGACCCATACCAAAAATACAAGACAAACTCCGGGGCATTCTGCGAAATCAGGGACAGTTGAAAGGATTATTCGCACTGGAGAGATTACAGAGCAAATGGAGGGTGATGCGCAAATCGAGACTGTAGAGGCCGCGTTTTTCTCCACTATGCTAAGCTATTTATGTTCATAGGTAAACTAGGCTAGCTACCCTTGTGGGCCATTTTAAGCCTAGCCATTTTCTCTTCCAAAGGTGAAAAATCAAACATTGACTGTTCAGATTTTTGTGTCATGTTTTTGGTTTGTTCCTCATAAAACGTGCGTTTTCCTTGCAAATCACTGAGGACTGTTGTTGTTGTGTCTTTCGGCTTTTCCCAGTTAGGGGTCGCCACAGCGGAACTCCGGTCCGCTAATGATTGGCAGTAGATTTTTACGTGCCGAGTTGCCAGCTCTGACGCACAACCTTCAACGAAGGTACGCCCATTCACGCATGTCTCCACGCAGAAGACGCTCTAGCTGAGAATCGAACCGCACAGCGTCTTACTGTGAGGCGACAAAAGACTAAAGACACAAAATTTTGAGTTTCAAAGTTTGTATCTGTCACAAAATACATGCTAACACAAAACACAGTATCTATCTGCTTTCTAAGTTTATAAGAGCAATATTTAAAATATGTTCCTAAGTTTATCCTTTTGTTCCTCCATTACATTAGGTTTTGTCCAGATTTATTTCGCAAAGAGGTTGAGAGGTATGCCCACCTCTAACACACAAAGCTTTAGTTAAGTATTTTTCCTCCCCTCCCTCTTTCTATTTTGTCTTGACTACGCATTTTCAGGTAGCAAAATGGTTTTCAGTGCAGTGTAACGTGCTTGTTTCAAACGTTATTCTCTATTTCAGGTAACACAATTATGCAACAATCTGTTGTGAGGTAGTGTGATGTCACTCAGTTTCTGACTCCAAGTACGCTTTAGCACACGCACAACACTCGTCTTCTTTGCTTAATAATCAGAGACAAATGGGATAAGAAAAAGAGAAAAAAGCGGGGGTCATAAGCCTACAAGCGGGGCAAGTTTTAAATGTTACTCTATGCCACTGAAGCTGAAATAACAAGTGTTACACTGACGTGCATTTTCTGGCATTATAAATTAACTGTTCTTCAGTGATTTAACAGATGATAATAGGTTATCACTAGCCTACCTGCCCCTGTGGGCCATTTTAAGCCTAGCCAATGTACATCTCAAAGGTGAGATCCAAACCTTGTACCTTGCGAGGCAAACACCTTAACTATTATAGCAATGATGATGAAGATGACGATAGCGATGATGGAAAGGGCGAAAGTATGATGTAAAATCAGGAACGTGCTGCAAAATCAGGGGCTGTTGAGAGCTATGCTTTAACTACAAGTGGAAGAAAGGTACCAACTCACTACTCACATATGTGTGTTGTCTCAATTACTGGTGAAGTAAAACACAGATTGGGCTTAATGCTACTTCAGCCTCACCTCATTCTCAAACTCTGAACTTTGAAAAGCATGGACCTCTTAAAATTACGTCAAAAAGATTAGAGAGACGTTCACTTTCATGTTTTTTTAATTACAGTATCTTGTTGTACAATACAATATGCGGTTGTTTACTATTTAATTACGGATGAGGCATTAGATTGTATAACTTCCAGAAGAAAGTCAGTAATCCCAAAAAGTGCGTGGCTAACTGTTGCGACAAAAGTCGATTGTATAGTTTGTGAGTAAGGTTTCTCCTAAATAATCTCCCTCTCTCGTTTGTCAAGCAAGGATTATGATCTTGCCAATGTTTAGAGTCGATTCTGATATGTCCTGTCTTCAGTGATTTAACAGATAATAATAGGTAATCACTAGCCTACCTGCCCCTGTGGGCCATTTTAACCCTAGCCAATGTACCCCTCAAAGGTGAGAACCAAACCTTATTCAAGATAACCCTGACTAACTTTCTTCCTTTACACTAATGAATACTCTTCACCTTTATAAACTTATCCTTAAAAGAACCAAAATACCATGTTATTCCAATTTAAATATATGTATATAGTAACATCTCTTGCACATTACATTTTACTGTTTGTGTTATGATCATGATGAGTATTGTAGTTTTTATTAACAATAGCTGTTTTTAAGCTTGGACTGTTGCAACTTTCTATATTGTATTTAGTGTCTTGGAGCTTTTCTCTCCGGGCCTCTACTGAAAATGGACATGTATCCAGTTAGACTAGCCCGGTCAACAAATGTAAAATAAATAAAATAAAAAAATGTCACTGCACTTAGTGCTCTTTGCAAGTAATGGATTTTTACACTAGCTATTTTGACTCTTATCCTTTTTAAATAGTAGCCTTTACAATGTAAAGGAAAGCGGGGAGGTTTGCCGACTATTTGATTCCCCAAAGTGAGACTTTTTAGTATAAATCCGGTATTTTGCAGGAGAAACCTTGCTCACACATCTCATAGAAGGCAGCATGGTTAACACTTTTTTTCTCCAAAACAACCGCAATATTGTAGAATTATAGTTGCCTCTGTTATTTCATATCATATTAAGATACTCCAGATACAAACAAGCTGTTTTGCAGCTATTACCGGAAGAGTATAAAACATTGTTTCTCATATGTCCTCAGGACATTAGCCTTTTTTCAAAGAAACACGCAAATGTCCAAACAAAAATTGTACTGAGGAAAACTTAGGAGGATTAATTGACAAGCATGTAGTCTAGTCACTTTTGTGGGAAAAATCACAACAGAGAAACGTAATTATTATTATTATTTATTTTTTGAGATTGAATTGATGGCTACTATATATGAAATTACTCACAAAGGCAAAGTAAGCTGTTCTGCGTACTGGATAACCCTAATTCCAAGGGTTACCAGCTGTTCCACTTTGCCAGAGACAGTCCCTCTTTGGACAGTTGTGCCTAGTGAAAAAAAAATCGAAAAAATGTCAAATGGCCTGTTTTATGGCAAACATAGTTCCTATGTTTTCTTTAATAGTTGCATAAACAGTTATTTTGTATATGAAACACCTAAATGTTATATGAAATAGCATAAGCAACTCAAATGCTACAAGAATAAGATTTTATTTTGGCAAAAAAGTGAAGTTCTGTACTTTGCACTGGCTGTGGGTATGTTTTGTTTTTTCTACAAAAAATATCTCACTTGGGGCATTGTAAAAGGTGTCAACTATAGCCGTTCCATGTTGAAGTGTCTTTAAAAAGCGATTAGTGATTATACCGTAATAAAATAACAGCCTTAATTACTGCAAACTAGTATTATGTAAAATACATAATCTCTTGACTGAATGACTTCGAATGAAAGTTTAAAATTCAAATGAAACTTCAGCATACAAATTAACCCTGTCGCGTTCATCAGCAAAGTGACCACCAGAGGGCGCCAATTCATCACACATGCAGCTTTAGTGCGTCAGAGGACCGCCTCTATTTAGTTTCTACTCCAACAAGGCTAAGTTGTCCCTAGTCTCGGATCCATCTCGATTCTGTACAAAAAGAAATATCATATTAGGAGATGCGCCATTACTGATTCTGCTTTCAAAGGTATAGTAATAACTTTCAAACTTCATGAGTAATAATTGCCGATTGCATAGAAACTGCAGCTTCGTTAACTAGCGTCCCATGTTGTACTTACCTTTATTTCTCTTTAAATTACCTGCTTGGGAAATGTTCAGGTAATCCGAGTAAGAAACAGCATGTGCAGCGTGTCTTCGTTTAAACAGATGGGTCAACGTAAGAAGTGATAGTTTCAGATAAGAAAATTTGATCTGTAACTTGATGTATGGTCAAAAGGTACAAGGCCGCGTGTAAATGAAAGTCTGTGGTCTATGCAATTATCCGGAAAAGCGCTTATTTCAAACATGCATATAATTCACAATGCAGTTTAAGTATTAAATAGCTTGTGTGCACTTATTTTAAGCGTTATTGTGTGCGTCTCCAGCACAACTCTGTTTCACACAGGCCTTTGCTGCAGATGGATACGATTTCGGATGGAGAAGGTGCAATGAAGTAAGGGGTCTCTTTGGGTGCTTCTTGTATCGTCCAATTCCGAAGTATTCTTACTAATCACTAAATAATTGGAGACGCCATGTAAAGCTAGCTAGTAAAAATCAAAAACACATAAACGAACAAACCGGTTAAACGTGTAGAACCACAGCAAGACAAGGTTGGGGCTACATAAAGCGAGGAAGCTAGAAAGCTCTTGACCTTCACTTCACATCTTTACAAACACGTTCGTGTGTCAAGCTGTATCTGCTAACCACATACTGCAGACTTTAACCCATTACCGTACTGCTATAGTGTATTCACAAGTTCGTGTTTTGCCAACAATAATAAAAAAAAAATTAAAACATACTATGGTGTCATTGACATCGCTGTACTTCGTGCATAGCAAATTTTCCAATGCATCACACGCAGATAGCGTTCATGGCTTGCTCAGGCTTAGTGTTGCCACCTTTTCAAATGCCCAAAGTGGGACTTTTTTTGTAGAAATGTGAGATTTTGCAGAACAAAACATACCCACGGCCAGTGCAAAGGACAGAACTTCACTTTTTTTTGCCAAAATAAAATCTTATTTTTGTAGCATTTGAGTTGCTTATGCTATTTCATATAATAGTTAGGTGTTTCACATACAAAATAGCTGTTTTCTCCAACTATTAAAGAAAACTTAAGAAATACATTTTGTCTGAAAATCTCAGGGCATTTGCCATTTTTAGTTTTTTTTTTTCAGGACACAACTGCCCAAAGTGGGACTGTCCCTCACAAAGAGGGACAGGTGTTAACCCTACTCAGGTTGAGAATGAATAATAATAACAACAACAATAATAGCAATACGTTTTAGTCTTATTTTATTTAGAACACAAATGGATATAGTGCATCTGAATATGTCTGTTTTCTTTTTCACATTATTCATTTTCAATACAAAAGTGTTATAATCGGTAAGGTCAGCAGAGGCGTTTATTTCTGACAGCTACTTTTGGTGTGTGATACCCCCCCCCCCCCCCTCCCACACTCTCTGAATGAATACATCTGAAATAAGTGAGTTTTAAGCATATGTTATTAACTTTAAGTACAGAACATTATTCCTCCAATGTACAGAATGTATATTCAGTCACCAGCAATATGAAATGTAAAAATCCCACATAACAACAGGTAACAGAATTAGTCTAGTTAAACCATCTTCTTTTATTCTTAAACAATCATCATGAATCTTCCCAACTTCAGATTTCTCCTACCCAAAAACTAGTTTCCCCTTATCAAAATAAATGCAATGGCCACTGATATAAGAGGTAAAAAACAAACAAACAAAAAAAAAAACAGCTGAAACAGGCGGTCATTATCAAAATACATTCAATTCCTTCACCACTTACTTTTTATGCAAAATGCAATAGCATCCGTTGATTTAAAAGGAATATCATTGTTACCAGTTAACTGAGCTGACATAAGTCCAAACAAAAATCAAATGTCTCAGAGTATCTTCGCTGCACTTCCTCTTTCAGTTAAGTCTCCAGTGCGTATTAATACCTACTAACATGATTAGGACTTCCAATATAAAATGAAGTATGTGAGGGCAGGCATAACTCGCTTACATACTTCAGTTTACTCGCTGTAAGCAACCGATTCCATTTAAAAATGCTTAAAGCCTAAAACTAATACCACGTTCCTCATCCTAAAACTCCGTCAGTAACCCTGGTCCTAAAACTCGATCCCTAATCTTAAAATTCTAACCCTAAGCGTAAAACCTGACCCTAACCAGAAATTACAGCCCCAATCCTAATCATAAAACCACACCCATAACCCTAAAACGCCGAATTTATCCCCAATCCGAACCCCCCCCCTCCATAACTCCAAATATGTCCCTATCCTTAATCTTAAAACTCCCAACCATATTTCTCAACCACTTAGCACAAGAAATATGAACAAAGCGTAAAATAATGGGGGACAAATGCCTCCAAATGGGAACAGATTGTAAACATTGCTCTTATAAACGTATAAACTATTACTAGAATACCAGGACTTGTGTTACCATGCATTTTTCTGAAGGATATGAAGTTTGAAACTCAAATGTGTGCCATTATTTAGTGACGTCAGTCCTCGGTGATTTGTCAGAAATCATCACATTTTTTGTAGAACGGATCAAAAATATGAGGCAAAAATTTGGACATTCTGCGAAAATCTGGACAGTTGAGAACCATGCTCCCAACCCTAAAACTCCATTCCCAAGCCTAAAACATCCACTACAACCCTAAAACTCTGCCCCTAAAGGTAAAATGCCATGACTAACCCTAAACAGGCTTTTGAAAACCCGCCCAAAAGTTTATGCTTACCCCCGAAACGCAGTAAAGTTACTCCCCGCCTGGAGCGACTGCTTCCACATTTTACCCCCTGGGCTTCACACTTGTCTACTTTGGCGTACCTGGCGCTTACGCTACTTCCGTACTCCCTCTGCCCGCACACGTATGAAACTTTTTCTGTATATTTCTCGCTGTCTGTCTAAACTCCAGTGTTTTACTATACTTACTTATATAAGCATCTGCACGTTCTAATGTACTTATAACAACATACTAGTTAGTAGTACACAGAGAAAAAAAGTTCTAATAATCACTATATCGTTTCAAAATTCGAATCAATATTTATTAGGAGTTCAAACATTACTGTTTTATCCTGAATAATTAGTCTGCATCATCTCCTTTCTAATTGTTAAAAAATGATAATCAACAATAATGTACTTATTGATCTTATCCACCAATATGCATGTCGTTTTTTTTTTTAACTAAGCATCTAGAAGGCAGTATCGCACATATAAGGTAAGGGTTTCATTTGGGTCCCCCTAATGTTGTCTAGCACTTTATCTAACACAGGCGTCAGTTCATCACGACTCCATGTTATATACCCAGATTACATGCAGATAGTCCGCAGTGCATATTCCACTGACAAATATAACTCAGAATAAAGCATGTACTAGTAAAAGTGTGTTGGCGTGTCCTGTGGCCTGACAAGTTTTTGTATGAGTGGTGGGGTTGTTTGAAAACATTAAACACCCGCGGAGTAAAACCGCTCATAGCTAAGGAGAATGTGTACGGATTGAGGACAGAAACTTCACTTTGTACATGCAGTTTCGTACTGTGCCCCAACCTGCTTTGCATTTATAATGCACACATTTCTATAGATGTTCCCCACGTGCTTCATAAATGTATACACACTTATTAGCTCTTTTCCTCCAGACGATTACCCCAATCTCTCTAAGCAAGTTCAAGTTAGTAGAGAACTGTTTGACCTGCTTTAGTTTGGTCAATTCTATAAATTTTGCTATATCAGCAAGCCACATCGATTCTAATATACAGACTTAAAAACGTACTTAGTGGAGTGCAAAGACTGTACCCAGCTACACCCCTGAACAGCATAAATAAGTGATACCGAAAATGATGATCAGCCTTTAAGTCAGCCTCACAATGGTGTCGCATTGAGTATTATTTTTCTGCAGTGAAAAGGTTTATTTCCTACAAAAAGACAAGAATATGTTTTTTTGCAACCGGCTAAGCACTTACTGGAAACCGTTATACAGAAATTCTGATCGAAAAAGGAAACTGCGCACGTTGTTGCTTTTATATTTGCTGAAAACAACGCAGGTATTGCTTTCACAAATCCGCATGAGTTTTGCAAAAAAAAAAAAAAAAATACTTAACGGTTACCGGAATTTACATAATCGCCATCTTTATGATACAAAATAATTATCCTCGCCTCCATTTTGAGGGCACAAAACCAGTCGTTATAAAACATAATCTAACTATGTCGGTAGTAATCTACATGTACAAATAAGGTTTTAACAGAATTAAAGAAAAATATTCATAACAGCTCAAAAATTAGCTCTATCGGTCTATTGATATTAAAAAGGGCATATTCAGTGCTCTGTTATCAGCTATATATTGCACAACAGGTTGTTGACTTGATTGATTTCGTTAGTGGGCATCTCCGTCGTTTCTTAAATGCTTACTCTAAGCATTAAGCAAAATAAATACATCACAACCGAGCTGCATTCTACTGCCATTGAATCAGTAGTGTGACTATATAACCTACGACAGCCATCAGGATAAAAAAGTCACAAGGTGTTAGTAAGACACTTGAACTTTTTATTTGTACTCAAACCAAACGAAAACTTCATCCGGTGCTTTCCCTAAACACATACAAATAAAGGAATGAATGAAATAAACTCGGACACATCGAAATGTTTGTGGGTCGCTTTATTTATTCTTTCTTCCTGTTTACTACTTTCTTGAAATTGCATGGACTAAAATGTCTGCAACTGAAGATGAAATAAGCATTCACAGTTGTTTAAAATCATACCTCTAAAGTTCTTTGCCCGAGGATCAGGGACAAAGCTAAAAATAATGAGGGACAAAAGCCCCACATCCGGACAATTGTTAAATTTTACACTAATTCACTCAGAAGGTTAACAGACCTGCAGGTTTTACACCAACAACCATTTTCTGAAGTATGAAAAGTATAAAAGTGTAATGCCTGTTATTACAGACTGCCTGTAATCTTCAGAAGATTACCAGATTAAAAAAAAAAACACGTTAAAATTGGGGACATTGGGCAAAATCAGGGACAGATGAGAGCTCTACTTCAAAAGCCATTCCACAAACCAGCCTTAAAGCCTTCTAAGACGGGATTGCACATCCTTTGAACCGGCAAACATGCCTTATTTATTTTAAGTGTTCGCTTGTAATCGTTGAAGAGGGTATTGATCTCGTGGCGATCTGTTACCTCGGGTGCGCAGTAGCAAGTCCCGCCTAAACCCTGCTACATGAATATTCATGAAGTATTTGGCACGTTAGCCAGGATTGGAGGGACTGCAATTAATGAATTTTTGTTTTTACGTTTTTATAGCGAGGTAAGTCCCCCTACACCCCCACACCCTCTGCAAATTAAATATAACAACTCCAAGATCGCACTGCATTGAGGAAAAGGTTAATCTGTATGCATGATGAGAGTCAAACATGCAAGCCACGCCCACATCTGCGCGGACCTCCCGGGGAGGTCCTGATGTAATAGATTACAGTTCTGGTTACTAGAACCTTCAGCACCTTTTTCAGGTAATAGGAAATAATATGGGTATAATGGATTTAAGTTAATAATTTCTCTTAATTCAATTTCATGGGTATGGCAGTGCGTTAACTCCCGTTTCTGGAAATAAGGATGAAACCCTTAAGCGCAAGAGTGCAAGAAATGTGGACAAATGCCCCACATCAATGACAGTTTTTAAAGATTAGTCATATAAATTTTGAAAGTTGCTACAAAATATTTTGCATTAGCATGCATTTTCTAAAGGCTATTTAGTATGCCATCATTTAGTCACTTTGCAGAAAACCACGCGGTGGTGGTGCTGCGGTAGCGTTGTCGCCTCACAGTGAGACGCTATCCGGTTCGATTCTCAGCTAAAGCGTCTTCTGCGTGGAAACATGCGTGAATGGGCGTACCTTCGTTGAAGATTATGCGTCAGGCCTGACAAGCTGGTACGTAAAAATCAACTACCAATCATTAGCGGACCGGAATTCCGCTGTGGCGACCCATAACCGGGAAAAGCCAACAAACAGAAAACCGCACAGGCCAACAATATGAGGCAAAAATCTAGACATTCTACTAAAGGCGGAGAAGGATGATGCAATTAAACAATGGAAAATACAGCAGTGCCACTGGCGTATACCGCACATTGTAAGCATACCTTGTAATAGTTACATATCACCTGAATACACCTCACCTAACTGTGACAGTTATTCCAAAATAGTTTTGAAATGAGGCACGATATAGAGTTTGCTGATTTATGTCATGGAATTTTATTGAGCTTTCAAATACATTTACAAGACCCTCTTTATAGCAAGTCACTATATATGTTTAGCCAAGCAAAATTAGGAAACTTATAAAATGTAAGACGTATACATGACAGCCATTATACCTAACACGGTTACATGCGGCAAGAAACCGAACTGAACTTGATGCATATTGTCCTTGTATATATAAATCATTTTCCAGGGCGAGTCCTTCCTATTGTATAGGCCGATGATTATGTATATTTTTATTTGCAATTGCCACTCTTCTCCACATCTGGAGACTGAATGCTTCCAATGTAAGAGCGGGATCTAGTGATTCCTACGTTTAAGTGAGTGCATGACTCCAGTATATAAGTCAAAGGGGCGTGGCGATAGGAGGGGGTCTATGGTGTCGTCCCGGAATTTAGGAAAAGAAGAAAAATGAGTAAGAAAATTTGTCTGTGCCTTGTTCTTAAAGGTAAGCATTGGAGAAATGTGTCATTGTAATGTACCTGGCCTCTTATCCCGAGAGATTTCACACGCAGATTCAGCGTTATTGCTATGATTACAACTCTTTATCGTAGTTTATTCATACCGCTCATTTTTTTTTGCTGCGGAATCCTGGACAAAGTTAAAAAAAAACACGGGGAGACAACGGCCTGTAATCAAGGACATTGTTAAATATTACACCATTTTCACTTGACATTTAACCGAAAAAGGTCTTGTATCAAAACAATAAGACATGAAAATGTAATGCCTGACATTGAACTGATAGTAATTTCAGTGATTTACCAGAAAATGCAACATTTTCCGAAGAATAGGGCAAATTTGGGGCCAAAATCGGTGACATTCTGTAAAATCAAGAACGGTTGAGAGGTACGAATTGTAGCATGTTTAAATTTAAAAGAGAAATATTTCAAATATACACACTATTACAAGGGACTACGTTGACTGGGTAATATTACAGAAAATGAATAAAAGCACCCCGTTAAAAAGAAAGAAAGCGTATACTTTTTTTCTTGTCGAGCAAACTGGAAGTAGCATTGGAAACTTTACATAATACATAATACTTTAGATGGAGGTATTGCACTTGGATTTAGGTGCTGTTTTTTTTGTCACAAACTGGTTTAAATGCATTTCAGGTATTGGAAAGATTTTGCGGTTTCCTCTCATACATCTCAACCTCTTAGTGCAAGAAATCTGGGCAAAGCCCAACAAAAAGGGGGAGGCCTCAAAATAGGGACATATTTTAAATATTGCTCTTATAAACTCAGAAAGTTGCTAGAGGACCAGTATTTGTTTTAACAAAAATGTTCTGAAGGATTTGATGTCTTAAACTCAAATATATGTCTTTCTTAAGTCAATTCACTCCTCAGATCATCCCAGTGACTTACCAGAAAACCACAAATTTTATGAGGAACAGACTAAAAATATGAACCAAAAATCAGGGCATTCTGCGAAAATCTGGGGAGTTTATTGGTATGTTTCCTCTCCTCTTCACGTGTTTCGCTTTTCTCCATATCTGGTGTGCTATTAAGTGTTTTCATCTTTTGGTGTATATATATATATATATATATATATGTATGCTTTAGTCAATAAAGATAAAAAAAAACTTTAATTAGCTGCTCACAATCAATAAACTAATAGCCTGAGCAGGAGATCATGTTTTTCAGTTGATTAAGGCTTATTTTTATGGAGGTGTAGGATGAAGGCCATACATTATTTCATCGTGAATATAAGAAATAAAACAACGTGCCATAAATATTTTTTTTGCGAAATACTACTTGTAAGGTACCAAATACGAACGTTTAGATAGAAATGGTTGAAGTTTGCTTCATTTGAGTGGTGAATTCCGGCTGAAATGCAACGATTTAAAATGTATTACATAAATGTTATAAAAACACAGACATGCTCTCACAGAACAGTTCCTGTTTGTATTTTCTCTTCATTGCGCCACGCACAAAAGAGGCACGTGTTTTTTAGATTTAGTAGATGTGTGTATTTTGTTCAAAAGCGTTTATCCTATTTCAAATGAGCTTATCATGAGAAAAAAAGAGAAAAAAGGCTGTTTATCTGGCCCAGTTTAGTGCACACCTCTCAACTTCTTAGCACAAAAAATGAGGACAAAGCCTAAAACAATGGGGGTGGCAAACCCCAGAGCGTCAGACTTAAAATGCCGCTTTCTTAAACTTAGAAAGTTGTTAGAATAACATGATTCCTGTTAACATGCATTCTGAAAGGTACAAAGTCTGAAACACAAATGTATATCATTATTTATTGATTTTAATCCTTAGTGATTTGCCAGAAAACTACAAACTTTATGAGGTGCAGACCAAAAATATGAGGCAAAAACTATACATTCTGCAAAAATCTGGACATTAGAGATGTCTGGACTAGAGTACCATGTTTCTAGTGGCTTCCATGGGACAGTTCATCATCTCATGCTTTGTAGTATCCAAGACAGACACCATACCCATATATGCCCCTGCAATGGAAGGAAATCAGCAAAGATTGACAAGCAATTGTCAATGGGAAGAAAATGCCAAACACTGTTTTAGATAATGCTGGATTATTTATTTATTTTTATTTAAATGGTCAGTGAAACAGCCATGAACTGAATAAAGGAAGGAGGTGTGCATTTCACACTTTATGTCTTAACAGCTGCATAATAAGCAGTTATTGTTGAATAATAGCACCTGTGTCAGAGACATGTGGCATTACCTCAAGAAGAACATTTCAGATGCAAATCTTCAACTGAGATTGTAATTACATATACAGTTTACCACAAAAATTCCCACAAAGATAAATCTCTGATAACCATTTTAAAAATTCAGTGGATCTGCGTGGGGCAAGCAGGCAGGGAAAACCAGGAGGACCTCCTCTAAGGATCATGCTGCAGACCTAGAGACCTTCAAAAGACTTTGGTATAAGAAGAGGATGGGGGGGGGGGTTCACAGACTTGACCTACACTTATGTTTCAGCCTCTGTACATCATGTCTGCGTCCCCTTACTATAACATGACTTCTTTCTTTCTTTCTTTCTTTCTTTCTTTCTTTCTTTCTTTCTTTCTTTCTTTCTTTCTTTCTTTCTTTCTTTCTTTTTCCTTCATTCTTTTTTCTTCCTTTCAGCATTGACGCACCACAATCACTGTCCTAATCATTCTTTCATTATTATATATCATCTACTGTTTTAAATGCAACCTCATCTCCTTTCTAAGCTTATTCCCACAAGACCTTTTAAACAACTTTGAAAAGCAATCACTTGTGTACTTTACCCCTATGTACTAGCATACACACTCATTGGCAAATTACTCTAACACAGGGCTGTCTAATCTTTTTGTCTCAGGGTCCATTTACCATACAATTCAGGGACCACTTAGCATACTTGCCAATGTGTGGGGTGGGGGGTTCATAGGCTAACTGCTCCATGTGGGCCATTTTAAGCCTAACCAATTATCATGTGCGACAATCAAACCCTACACTTTGTACTAAATAAGGCAAACACCTTAACCATTTTGCCAGCCTCCCAACATTCAAAACAATTTGTTGTAGGACATACTGAGGGCCAGATAACATGCTTTGGTGGGCTGGATTGTGGCCCTTAGGGCCATCTATTGGCCCCCCCTGCTCTAACATGATACTTCATCCTTATTTACGTTTCTTTCTTTCTTTCTTTGTACCTTTAGACTTTATAATGTATTTATAAAGTAATGTTAAATTCCTGAAATATAATGGCAAAGGCAAGGCTGTGACTCTCTTACCTTTAAGGCAAGGTGCATCACTCAGGGTGCTGCATTAAAAGCTGCCAAAGACCATCTTCTTCTCAAAGTTAGCAAGCATAAGCTTACCTCTTTGAAAACATCAACTTCTGGACAGTTTTAGTCAGTCACAGTTTTGTAATAATGTTTAGTACAGAGTACAGCTGATATGTGGAATATACAATAGTCTGGAATATTCATTGAGCTTTTATCCATACATAAGAAAAAATTCACCCATTTCCCCCTGAAACCCAGAAGTCGTCCATCTCCTTCAATGCTGCTATTCACTAAGGGATTATTATAAACTGACATAAGAAAAATAATAACCATGTTTAAGGTCCCACACTGCCTTTAGGAGGGGTAGTCAGTCTAGCAGATAATACACAGACACTTCTTGCATAACAAGCACATAATATTATGGAAAAAAACAAGTGGCACAGGCTAATGCACCATGTTTCCAGGTGCAGCAGTTAGCAGTAGTCAGTCTAGCTCAGAGCACAAAACCATATGCTGTCTGTTCAGCAGCTATTGCATGTTGCTGTTGTCTAAAATCTTAGTTTTCTCACACATGGGTTGATATTTCCAACCAAGTATAAACAATTTTTAGATCAATAGCCTGCTTACCTGACATGTGTATATGGTAAGGACTAAGAATATGAGCTGCTAACATGTTTCATCCTATTGTCTAGTGTTTGAGCCCCTTGCTTCCATTTGCCTACTGCGTAATTCTGACTATATCCCCTAACCAGACAGTGCCCCCAGGTCACATCAAAAAGTGGCTTCCCCCTAGAAGATTTTACCAGTTAAAGCAAATTAATAAAAATTACAATTCATATATGTTTAAAGAAACATCCATAAAAAATGAAAAGTTAGTCTGTCATCTCTTATTTTGAGGGACGCCAAAATGTCCAATATGGCAGCTCAGAAATGAATTCCGTTTCACAGAATTAACATCTTGTTGTAAAGTTCTTGGAGTTATATTTAAATAGCATTAGAATTTTACATTTCAGACTTATCTCACCTCCCAGTGTATATTCTTAAAATACAAATCATTATTTTATTTAACATTTTAGTAACAGAGTTTTCCAAGTGCCCCACTTTCATTGATATTCTATTGTACCACAGTAGGAGGAGAATATTTACAAATTCTTCTGGAAAATTAGTGCAAATACCCCCAAAATAAAAGTGAATACATTTGGAGTATCCTGGGTCTACTAGAAGTGTTTGATTGCTAGTAGCTCACAACACACCTGTTCACTGCCACTTGCTCGAAAAAACAATTCCTTGAACTCCCACTAGCCAGATCTCCCACTTGTATGTAGCTCTCCTCACACGTGACCTTATGCAACTGTGTAACCCTGCCCAAATTAAACTGTAACTGTAAAATTCCCACCCATTTCCCAACCTGAGTCCTCACTCCCTTACCCTAAACTTCCAGTCTCCCATCCTAACCTTAGAGTCTCTGATTGTTCCCTTAACCTAAAATTCCCACTCCCCTCCCTAAACCTAAATTCTTTGATCACTCCCTAATCCTAAAACTCCCCTACCCTTCTCTAAATCTAAATTTCCCTTCCTCCTCCTTTAACCTAAACCCCTTCCCACTCCTTAAACCTACCCCTCCCAGTCACTAAACCTAAAACCCCGTTCCTACTTTCTAAGCCTAAAACCTCCTTTCCCACTCCTTAAACCTAAAACTTCCATCCTATTCCCTAAACCTGAAACCCTGTTCCTTCTTCCTGTGCCTAAAACCTCCCTTCCTACTCCTTAAGTGTATAATCGCCTTCCTGCTCCTTAAGCCTAAAATCCACCTCCCACTCCCGCCAATGGCTACTTGTCAAAACTCATATTCTAGTTCAACAATAATTAGCACCCTAGACAGCTCATATGGCATAGTGGTACGTTGCTCTGACCCTAGTGCACAGCATACTGAGGTTGAGACTTGGTAATACCTGAGCTGCAAGGAGTTTGCTTCCCTGGTTTCTAGATGGTGGTTTTGAACACCTGGGACCCAAACACCTGTCATGCTCACAAGTTTCCGAGTACTCAAAACATGTTGGCAGATGCAATGAGATACAGCTCTAAAAAGAAGGGCTTTGATATCTGTTTGAAAAACATTTACAGGTTTCATGGAATTTTCATTGATGTGGGACTAAATATCTTATCATTTATTACTGAAAACTGTGTCTCATGAACTTTTACTATCTATAGATCAGCTTACATATTACCTGCAAAACACTGATTTTAGTGATAATTTAATTTGTAGACACTGTGCTACAATTCTTTGTTAGTCCTTTGTAGATATGGTTTACTATAGCGATAACCCACGCCTGGGTGTGGGTAATGCTGGATTTACCCACGGTTGGTGTGGTTTGGTCACGAGGGCGAAGCCCGAGTGGCCAAACAAAGGCAACCGTGCGTAAATCTAGCATTACCCACACCCAGAAGTGGGTTATTGCTATTATACAATGACATTATCTAAGAAAAAAAAATAATTATTTTTCTTTAATAATGGCATTGTATAATGCCTCCTTGCTGCCCTTCCGCAGCTGTCTGGTATTCTGCGGCAGTTCTGATGTACTGCGCACGCTTACGCAGTACATCAGAGCTGTGGGTAAAAGCAAAGGAGAAAGCAAGATCTCCATTGCTTTTTAAAAACTGTTTTTCTATGTTAAATGAGTTTAACATAGCGAGACAGCTTTAAAAAAAGCAACGGAGAATCTCCATTGCTTTTTAAAAACTGTTTTTCTATGTTAAACCCATTTAACACAGCGAGACAGTTTTTAAAAAAGCAACGGAGAAAGCAAGATTTCCTTTGCTTTTTAAAAACTGTTTCGCTATGTTAAATGAGTTTAACATAGCGAGACAGCTTTAAAAAAAGCAACAGAGAATCTCCGTTGCTTTTTTAAAGCTGTCTCGCTATGTTAAACTCGTTTAACATAGCGAGACAGTGTGAAGCAACGGAGATCTTGTGTTCTCCATTGCTGTAAAAAAAAAAAAAGAGTTATAGTAATGGAAAAAGTCCAGGCGACTGGACCTTTTTCCATTACTATAACTCTGATTTACAACATGCATGCTGACCAATCAGAGTGCACGTTTTTGAATATAAATGGGGGATCATTGCATAATGACTTTTTATTTCTGCTGTTGGACATGTTAATGCACACTTTGCCTCAGCTGCTATCATACACTTCTTTATTATGTCTCAAAAGAACTTTACAACAATATTGTATCAAATTAGTATTTGCTGTCTATCAAGCCATCTATCTCTCTATAGAATGTAAACAAGAAGGATGTGTCATGCTCACCAAATGATTTATAAAAATCAGTGCATACCAAGATTATATATTCCCCATTCTGAAGGAGGGATGGGCCTCCTTGAAATTGATTACATGCATAGATCTGCAATCATGGGACTCCACACATATCTGCTGATCTCACAAGACCCAAATGTAGTGAAAGTTTTGAAACATGAGGAGAATAAATCTAAGATGACTTCCCTGCTTAATCTAGCAGAAGCATATTGGTGTCAAGTAGGAATGGAAATAAAACCACAAGTGGAGAAAAAACAGGCAGCAACTGAATGTGCCAAAAAACAAAAGAAAGAATATAAGGAGAAGGTAAGAAATGTGGAAAATGCATAGATATAGTTGCAAATATAGAAAACTTCTGGAAGAATCTCATGTTGATCAGGAGCAAACACAGAAATGATCAAAGAGAGGCAAATTCAAACCAAGAGATGAAAGGTTAATATTGGTGGCACAAGATAGTGGGCTACGTAAACGTTGCCTTACAAAGTCCACTGAACATGTGGGAAAAACAGACAAATGTAGGTTTTGCAAAACAGAATTGGAAACAGTTGCACACCTCGTTGCTGGTTGCAACATACTAATGGCAGAAGGACTGTATACTGAAAAGCATAATAATGTAGCAAGACTTGCACTGGGGATTGTGCAAACACTATGGAATTGAAGTGGCTGAAAAACACTGGAAATGTGAGCCATAAAGCAGCATAGAAAATTATGAAGTCTACATCACATGGGATCATGCATTGCCAACAGTTCAAAAGACAGATGTTAGAAAATTGGATATAGTGGTCCATGAAAAGAAGAGAAAAGTAGCATTGATCATTGAAATTGCCACAACCAGTGGCTACATTGTCATGCGTACAGAGAGGCAAAAAGTCATAAAATATCAGAATTTGCAAGCAGAAGAAAGATACCTAGATTGTTCCAACAGTAGTAGGAGCAACAGGTCTTATAAAAAAGAGTTTACAATCATATTTAGATATGCTACCAATACACGTAACTCTGTACGAATCATGAAATTTAATCGTACTTTGATTTAGAAATGGGGTCCATTCATGTCATGGTATTAGAACCCCACAAAATGTGAAGAAATTAAAGAGTGAAGCTGTATATTATGTAATTTTACAATGATATAAATCATATTGTATGTTATTTCATAATGTTTCTATAAGAGGTTTACATTATGTACTTTGATGTTTCTGGAACATTTCTCTCTGGGACTCTACTGAAAATGGGAACTTTCCACTTGATGTTTCCGTAACAGAAGTAAACAACTAAATAAAGAATGAAACAAATGGAACAAATTGCTTATTTATTTTTTTCTTTACTTTGCCATTAATATTGCCTAATGAATATCCTGTGTATTCTTGAATTTTGTTAAACTGATTTGCAGTTTTTTGATGTTACTGCATCTCAAGCAAACCTGTTTCAATCATTCACTACTCTTTCAGTGAAAGAAATCTAGCCATCCATTTTCAGATAACCCATAGTATCTTTAAAAAGAGTTCCAGGGATGCTGTAGACTAGTTTGATACTCAATGGGAACAAGGCATTGATGTTTTTTCTGGACAGGGTGCCAGTCTTTTGCAAAATGCACATGCACACTCACACACTACATGCACATCCACATGGCAGATTGTTATTTAGTCTACTGCATATCTTTGGGAAGTGTGAATATACTGCAGCACCTGGAGAAAACAGTTGGACAAAGGTAATGCAGACATGCAAAGAAGACTCCCAGCTGGGAATATATATATATATATATATATATATATATATATATATATATATATATATATATATATACACACAAACACACACACACAAGATATATATATATATATATATATATATATAGAGAGAGAGAGAGAGAGTGTGTGTGCTGGTTTTGTCAAATCTTGCTTTGGCTGACAAACGCTAGAGGTGGTTGTGATTGACGAATGTCCGTATAGTCAAACGTCTGATATCCTGAAGTGCCATTTCTTTGAAACAGGTGAGTGGGATTTTGGAGGGGGTATAATGTGTATGAATGTGTTTAGGTGTTAAGTTTAGGCTAATAATTTAGTAAGGGTATAGGTGTTGTCTGTTTGCATGTAACCATGTGTACTTTACAGTAAGGGTCGGGGACAGGTAAGGAGTTAGAATTTATGTTTGTAATGTGTGTTTGTGAGTCTAGGTGTGTCTTGTGTAGTGGCAGTGTTGCAGGAAGTTTTTTAAGGTACAGCGTGGGGACAGAGTTGGAGTTGGGGCAGAATTAGGGTTGGCATGTATTACTGAGGCAATGCATCTTAACTTATCTTGCCCCCACCCCAACCCTAACTCCACACTGTACCTTAAAAAAAAAGTTTCCTGTAACACTGTCACAATTCACAGAAACTGGAGGGATGGGGATGGTTTAGTGTAAAGATTGGGAAAGGAACCTTGTTTTTCCTTTTTCCATCTTTTATGGGTTTAATGTTTAGGTAATTTAACCTTATGTATGTTCAGTCTCATTTTTGTCTGTGTCTTTTGTTCAACATTAAGTACGTTTGATTGTAGATAAGGAAATTATATATATATATATATATATATATATATATATATATATATATATATATATATATATTCAAAACGTTTATTTAATACCCTAATTTCATTCTGAGTAAAAAGTGAGTAGTCAAATTGGCCACAAGTTGGTTCTTGTCACTTTCATCATTGTTAATTGTATCAACCGCATGATCAATATTCACATCTGCATTAATCTCCTGAATTTAGTCTCAAAACTTCTTCCTTCTATGCTTCCTCCCACCCCTTCTAAATAGCCTCTAGACCATTTATTGATAGGGATTTATTCCGGTTTACCTTCATATTGTCGATCACATATGACAGACCGGCCACTTCATCAAACCATTTCTGCGAAACCAGAACCGCGAATCCTTCCAAATGTCAAATAAATGTTGAATTTTGACATTTCCGACTGTGCCATAGCTCCACACCAGTGTTACCATAGGTCAAAAAGGGGACGAGATTTTGCCGTTTGGAAATGTGGTGTTCAACATTTTGGACAGTCGCACTTCGGTATTCGCGGAAGCAGGGTTGACCATAATGTGATCGACAATATGAAGGTAAACCATTTATTTCATAATTTTTTTGCTTCCCAATATTCTTTTGTGATGGATTTTAAAGGAAACAATGGGATTCTGTTATTAAACGCTCAACTTCTCTGTCATTTTCCTCCCTATTTACTGTCCCTGCCATGAATAAACAACAATACAGCATGTAAAATATGTTAAATTTACTGTTTTTCTCCACCTGAACAGTACCTTACTGTACTGTGGTGGTTTCACTTTCAAAAAAACTTTTGTCCCACCCTGGTAAAGCTTGCTGCAGTCTCCAATTTATTGATGTCATCATCAACTATGAGTACAGGTAGTTTTCTGGCCAATTCCTTCCCCAAACTGACATTTCTATGACCTTCCCAAAAACCCACCCATGCTCTGATGTCACAGCTGCCTGGTCCTTTCCGTACCCATACAGAAAGTAAAGGCTAGAACAAGGAAAGAGTACATGAGTCAAGTCTCCTGCTGTGGACTGTCAATCACAGGTGGTAACAGCTCAAATTACCCTTAGCACTTTGATAGCTAAGGAAGTTAGGTGTAAAGGGGGATGGGAACGGAAGATGAGTCAAAGTAGTACAATTCAGGCTTCACAAAACACTGCAGTTTAGCCATTCTAAAAAGAAGCAGCAGTAAAAAGCACTTTGAAAAGTCTGTTCTGTGGCATTTGCACTGTTTGTATTTTAAATGGTCACTGAATGGCATGAAATGTTACTTAAAACTAACTGACTGAAAGACAGCAGTGTATACATGTAAAATCAATGCAGTGTCAGGAGCTTCAGGAAGAAATAGGTATGCATGACATCATTTTTACAGACAAGCACTGCATGGCGCAGACTAAACAATCAGAATTATTTTAAGACGCCAGACTCCATGTGGTTAGACTCAGAAATTACATATAAAAATATTTAAAAAAACTGTAAATAGTCCCAGAGTGGTGTTAAAATGTAGGAAACACCAAACCATGACAAAATAAACATGTTTTTTGATTCTGTGGGTGAGGTTCTCCTTTAAACAATTTTAGACACAACCTGAATAGGGAAGAAAAGGCTGCATTGAATAGAGATAATGGTTGTGTGAATATCATGAATACTGATAAGGGTGGTGGCATTGTTATTTGGAATGGAGTCGACTATGATTTTGAAGTTAGTAGACAACTCAATGACATGACTTTATATTGCAAGTTACCCCATGATCCATCTTTGGAATTTAAAACATATATAGATTTTTTTTTTGCCAAAATGAAGATGAAGGGTGTTATATCAGAAACTTTGTTAAATCAGCTAATGGGGGATGCTCCCTGACCTCATTTTTTTACATTCCACCCAAAATTCACAAGTTGGTTCTTAATCCTCCTTGCGGACCCATTGTCTCTGGTAGGGGCTCACTCACTGAACCATTGTCAGTCTATTTGGAAAGTAAACTGAAAGCACTTTTGTCTTTTGTTAGAGCCCATCTTAAAGACACCAAATGAGTTTCTTAGACTTATGAATGATCTACAAATACCAGTGAATTCATACATGTGAACCCTAGATGTACAATCCCTGTATACTAGCATACCTCACCAAGGTGGTTTATTGGCTGTTAAATATTGGCTGGAGTATTCAGGGATATATTCTGAAACTCAAATTCAGTTTATATTAAAAATGATGGGTATTGTGTTAGAACACAATGTGTTTCACTATAGAGCTCATAGGTCTTTGCAGATTAAAGGTACAGCTATGCATGAGTTGTTTGCCCCTATTTAGGCTGATCTATTTATTTATTTTATTTTTATTTATTTTACATTTGTTAACCGGGAATGTCCGACTGGATACATATCCATTTTCAGCAGAGGCCCGGGGAGAAAAGCTCCATGTTACAAAACATTTTGTAACAATTAAAATATAGGTTAAAAAGATATCTAGAAAGTTAACAATAAATCAAAGACAAAATCAAATAATGGTTACATATAGATAGGAAATAAAAAACATTGTTGCTGATGAAATAAATATACAGGGAAAACAATCCTTTAAGAGAGGTGTGTCTATAAGATGAGGATTTTCAGTTAGAAGGTAAGGAAGATGAAATAAGAGAAGGTAGGTTAGGTCGGAAGGAGTTTAATTAGTGTGGGCAGAATAGTAAGTTATATTCCTGATAATGGAAATTGGAGATATAAAGGGAGTAAAGAAATATCTAGTATGAGGGTGTAGGAAAAAGGGTAATCACATTTGTGAGCTAAGTTTGGTTTAATAGTTTCTTAGTGTGTTTTGGGTTAGTCAGGGTTTAGACATGAGCATGACTATTTTTTGTCTACTTCAGTCTGATTATTGTATGGGTTAGTCAGGGTTTAGACATGGACATAGCCAGTCACTGTGCATGTGCGTTCTTTAGAGATATTTTGAATTTAGGTAAGAAGCAGTTAGTGGTTAGTTCAGGAGGAAGGGAGTTCCATTTTTTTCCCAGCAAAGTTGGAGAATAACGAATCTCCAGCTGAGTTGTTGGCTTTGGTCGTTTGTACTAGCATTCTGCTCGATGAGTGGAGGGATGTTAGGTTGCTATAGGGGGTAATAGAATAGGGATACTGGTAGGCTGGTAGAGGATTTTATGAATAACTATGAGTTGGTTATAGTATATTTGATTTGGTAGTTCTAGCCAGCCTAATTTGTGAAGATTATGACAATAGTGGGTTCTGTATGTGGAGTCTGTGGCAAATCTTGCTATGTTGTTATAGCAGCTAGTGATTTTGTTGAGGTTTGATTTAGATAGTTTAGTGAGGATGGGTGAGGCATAGAGGAGGGAAGGCAGAAGATGTGTGCGAGCTATGGCGATTCTGGCAGTAGGGCTTAGAAATTTCTTAATCTTATACATGGAGCCTATTTTTTTTGTTTACTGTTTTTATGGTTTTGTCTATATAGGCATTGTAATTCAGATTGTTATAAATGATTATACCTAGTAGTTTAGTGTTAGGTTCAGGAGAAATTATGGTGCCATTGTTAGAAGAGACTGTAATTATAGGTGGTGTTAGCTTACGGGTGGGGGAGAAAAGTAGTAGTTTGGTTTTGTTTGGGTTCAATAAAAGATGACGATTATTAAGCCAGTTCTCTACTTTGTTGAAGGTCGTTTGGGTTAGGGATTGTAATTCTGTGGGAGTAGAGGCAGTGCAGATTAGCATAGAATCATCTGCGTACTGTACAGAGATTAACCGTGGGATAACTTTGGGTAGGTCATTGATGAATATAGAGAAAAGGAGGGACCCAGAATAGAACCTTGGGGTACTCCAAGGGTGACAGGTAGAAGGGTGGATAGATTATCTTTCCGCAAGACAGCTTGCTGTCTACCATACAGGTAAGAGTGGAACCAGTTACATACTGGGTTATCTATGGACAGTGATTTGAGAGAGTCTAAGAGTAAGTAAGGAAGAGGGCAGAGGAGAGCAGGTTCTGATTATGGTTGTGATTTATTGTGTGAGAGAAGGAGAGAAGGGCAGTGGTTGTACTGTGGGCTGGTCTGAAACCATGCTGGGATGAGGCTAGGAGAGAATTGTGAGTAAGGTGGGCTAATAGTTGCTTCTGTATGCATTTCTCCATTATTTTGGCTAAGGGAGATAGTATGGCGATACATCTGTAATTACAGAGTTCAGTGGAGTTTCCTACTTTATGAAGTGGAATAATATGAGCAATTTTCTAAATGGAGGGGATGTAGGATTCTTGGATAGTACGATTGATTAAGATGGAGATAGGGTAAGCTATTACATTAGCGGCCTTTTGTAGGAACTCTGCGGGAAGTAGGTTGGCTGCAAGGGTGCTAGGTTTTAATTTCTTAAGTAAAGATTTGATATAGTCTGTGGGGATAGGCTCAAATTTTAAGGGGGGGGGGGTTCACATGAGTAGGTGAGATTGTTGGAGAAGAGGAGGGAGATAGATTATTAGCTAGGGACTTGACGGTTTCAGTGAAAAAAGTGTTAAAGGTATTCGCAACAAATTCAGAGGGTAGTTGTAAGGTAGCTGGGGGGGGGGGTGGGGGTAGAAGATTTACCTGGGTGGAACAGCTTATTCAGACCTGACCAGAATCTTTGAGGCTGTTTGTGGTACTTTTTCTGTAAATTGAAATAGTAGTTTTGCTTGTCTAACACAACAGACCTTTTAGCTTCATTTCTTATCTGTTTGAATGTTATGCGGGCTTGCGGGGATTTGGTGGCTCTTGATGAAGTCCATGCTGTATTTCTAGTAGTAAGTTTTTGTCTAGTAGTATTGGTTAGCCGTGGTGCAATTTTGTTTTTGGTTCTGATTCTACGTGTGGGAGCATACCTATCTAAGATGGCTAGGAATGTGGTGTTGAATTCTGAAACTGCTTGGTCAAGGGGAAGTATTTTAAGATTGGCCCATCTGCATGAGCTTAGATCAGCTTGGAAACTATTTAGGCTAAAGTTCTTTGTATACCTGAAGGTTTTAAAGGTGGTTTGGTGGGGCACGTCATCTCTTTTCCTAATTATGTAGGTTAGGAGGTGGTCGCTCATGTCTTCAGGTAGGGTGCCTGATTTGTATAGCTGAGGTTTGTTATTTATTAAGATACAGTCTATGATGCTTTCCTTTTTGTTGGGTTTGTTGATTCTGGTGGGGGTAGTAATAGTTTGGGAGAAGCCATGTAAGTTAATATGGGTGGTGGGGAAGTTTGCTGAACAAGTTGTCTAGTCGATGTTGAAGTCCCCAAGAATGATTGTTTCTTGGGGGTGGGTGGAGGATAACCATTGGAAGGTGCTTTCTAAGCTATTTATGTTATTGTCTGGAGGTATATAACTAGATACTATATTTATAGATTTGTTTTTGTTAAGTTGGATCCTTGAGATGATTGTTTCGGTGTTAGTAGTTATTAGGTCCTTTTCTCCCTTTACGGTCAAGTCTTATTATATTGTAGTCAGGGGTAATATTTCATTGTCAGGGATAGTGGGTTTGAGCCAGGTTTCTGTAAGTCAGAATACATCAGGGGAGTGCATGTCTAGGAGTACATGCAGGTAGTGGAGTTTATTATTTATACTTCTGATATTTAGGTGACAGACTAGAAATGATTTGGGGGCATTATGTGAGCTTCTTATGTTGGTAGGAGTTCTATCTATGGGGTTAGTGTTAGCTGGTGAGTTTGGGCCAGGGATAGGATGGATGTAGCCATCGGCTATAAGGTTAGGTAATAAACTCTTTATGAGTTTGGTGAACTTTTGTAGGAGTTGGTAATAGTTCTTAGTCCTTGGGTTTAAGTATGTCAGTAGTATAGGATGGAGAGGTTTTGGAGTAGTGCTGTAGGTGAGGAGGTGGGGTAGTATTGATGGAGGGGTGTGTGTTTGGATATAGATGGTTGTACTTGATGTAGGGTGCTGAGAATTAGGCAGGTAGTTGAATTCAAAGGTGGTGAGAAGATAAAGTATTATAAGTGGGGGTATGAGGTAGTACAATGGTTTCAGTTTTGGAGATGAGGAGGGAGTTGGTGGATACATAGTGGCTATGGTAGCAGGTAAGTTAAGAGAATATGGGTGTGGTGATAGAGGAGATTGAGTGTAGGAGGATTGGGAATAGGGGGATGGGTGTGTAGAGGATGAGTTGTGATAGGATGAAAGTGTTTAGTGGGAATGGCCAATTAAGCAGGGGTGTGGTTAGGGTAGTATAAGTTTAGGAGTAGTGGGGGTGTGTGGGAATTGGGGCAGGGTAGGCCAGCGGAGTGAGCCCGAAGGGCGGACAGAGTGGGAAGACCCAGAGAAGAACAAAATGCAGGGAAAACAATCAGTGGAGTACTGATTGTTAGGGTAAGTTTTAAAAGGAGATAGTGAATTGTGCAGTTGAGAAATATATGGAAGAATTGGGGTAGAAATGGGTCTATCAGATAGCTAAGTATAGCGTATAATGGCTGTTTGAGAGAAATATGTACAATGGAGAAGAGTTTTCAAGGGGAAAAGACCTGGGAGGAGTTTAGAACTTATACTAATTTATAATGTTGACAATGCTTTTTCTAGATATCTAATTATCTGGTAACACTATTTGGATGATTATTGGGCAGTGTGGGGTGGATCTGTTGAAATATGGGAACATTTTGTGCAATATTTGAATTCTAATAGTTGTGGTTTGAGATTTATTGGGAAATTGGATTTATTTAACGTGGATTTCTTGGATGTTAATGTTACTAAACTGATTGATGGGACGATTGCTACCAGTTTATATCATAAACTGCTTACTAATAATTTGCTACTGCATGCAGAGAGTTGCTACCTCCAACATATGATTCAAAATATTCCTAAATTTTATTTTTTAAGGCTAAAACATATTTGTAGTAGTGGTATGATTTTTCAGCAGGAGGCCTTAAATATGAGGGATAGATTTATACATAGGGTTTACGTATAAAAAGTGGCTAAATTCACTCATGATACAGCTTTGCAGCACTCTAGGGTTATTCTTTTAGTTAATTCTGATGGGTGTGAGGCTAGAGGTACACACAAAGTGGATGATGTTTCATCTGAACCCCATTTAATTACCATTTATGGGACTAATACTTTCAAGTTTAAAGCTGTGATTAATAAATACTAGCTTATTTTAAAATTGGATTATTTAGTCAATATCTGGATAATAATTGTTGATATGGCTATTGCAGGGGTAAAATGATAGGTGAATATATTTCCGGCTTTAAAAAAAGTAATGGGGATGCTTATTTGACTATATCACATAAGCTTGTTGGCTGTACATTTTGTGGAAATTTTCTGTTGTAAAGTTGTGTCCAGAACTAAGTCCTTCACTTCTGTTAATACTCCTAGGGTGTTCAATATTAGACATTTGATTACGTGTACAAGTGAGTGGGTAGTTTATTTAGCTGTGTGTCAGTGCAGAACTTTTTATGTGGGTCAGACTTCCAAACCCATCAAACAGAGAACTGCATTGCATTTGAGTGATATACAGTGTAAACATCCGAGATGTACTTTATACAATCATCTGCTAAACTACACATCTGCCCATTTCATTTCTGTAGGTATAAACATGGTAGTGGGTGAGGATTTATCTAGTCAGTATAAACATACCATCATATCTTGTAAAGAAACAATGTGGCTCATTTATCTTGGGGCAATGTTTAAAACTGGACTTAATGAGCATTATTAATAGGTTCATAGGTTGGTACTAGGCTATCGTCCCTAGAGCCTATACAAGCCTAGCCATAACAATTCCCTGGCTATTTCTTCCCACACTATTTACTTCCCTGGACCCCAGTCTAGCAGGGCAACTAACGTGATCCCCGGGGTGAATTTCCTTTCTCCCATCCAATCATCAAGGTTCCTTTTGATGAGGGCCAAAGAGGTGCTCTGCTTGACATGTATGGGCATTCTATTCCAGAGTCTGTGGAGTCTCTGGGTCAGGAACCTATCCCTCCAGCATGTTTTGTTTATTGTGATGACAGGGTTTAGATCCCTGGACCGTGTGGCTCTGAGGGATTGGGATTTCTTTAAGTGTAGCATGTCCAACAGCTCTAGGTTTGCATGGCCTTGTATGTTAAGCAGAGATTGCCTCTGAGTAGACGATATGCAACAGAGTATAGCTGGAGTTTTTTAAGGTGGTCAGCATAGGGTATCTGCTTTAGGCCTGTGAGTCCTTTAGTGAGGTATTTCTGCGGCCTTTCCAGTTGTTGCAGATGTCTTGAGAGGTACATACCAAATGAGGTGTTGTATTATATAATGGGTCTAATGAAGGATGAGTATAGTGGGACAATGATCTCCTTTTTTCTGGATGAAAAGCCCTTAGTGATGAGGTGTGCCACATAGAAGCATTTCTTGACTGTTGTGGCGATGTGGTTATCGAAGGTGAGACCACAGTCCACCTGTGTCCCTAAGTCTCTTATCACACTTTTGGTGTTTAGTGTACTGCCACCTATGTGGTAATTCACAGGTACATGTTTTTTCCCAAAGGGGATAACTATACATTTCTTGGCATTGAGCTTAAGCCCATGGCTCTGGCACCAAGCATCTGTTTCTGTAAGGCCCTTTTGTAGAGCTCACAGTTTGCAGTCATCTGTGAACTTTGATAGCCAGAGTCCCTTAGTGTTGGCCTGTACTTCAGAGAAGTAGATGACAAACAAGAGCGGTCCCAGGACTGAACCCTGAGGTACTCCACTTGTCACTTGTCTGGAGCTGGATTTGAAGTCGACTACTTTTCCATGGCCTTGCAGATCAGGCTCATCAGACTGATGGGACGGTAGTTCCTGGGATCCAAGGTGGATCCCCCATTGTGGAGTGGGATAACTGTAGCGGTGTGCCACTCAGTGGGCACGAAGCCTGAGGTGAGGCTATGATTAAACATGACACTTAGGTGAGGTGCCAGTTCATTTTGTAGTTCATGTAATACACAGCCCAGGATGTCATCTGGTCCCATGGATGCTGTATTGTTAGGTTTGGAGAGTGCGTTTTTTTATATATGTGGCCGTTATTACTGGAATATGGCAATCTTCTGGTATTGAGATGGTCCGTTTAGGGGATGAGAGGGGGGGTGAAGTTGGCACTGAATTGATCTGCCAGGATATTGGCAATATCCTTGGGATCAGTATATTTAATGCCATTCTGTTGTAGCTCAGAGCAGATCTGAGCATTGCCATTTAGATTCTTGACATAGTTATAGAATGCCTTGTGGTTGTCTGTGGAATCTTTGGCAATTTTATTTTCATAACTAGCTGTGGAGGACTTTATGAGGGATCTCAGCTTTTCACAGATGCTGGTAAGGGAGCTTTTTGCATTCTGGGATTTTCCTCTTTTCTGCATCAGTTTCTTCCTTTTGTTGTAAAGTTTGTTTATGGCAGGGGACCACCAGACTGGCTTCCTTTTTTTGAAGGAGAGCATCTTAGTTCTGTTTGGGATAGCATGATTCATGCATTGAGAATGGCACGACTCATGCACGAGTGGATGTGCTCGTACAGTGCCTTAGCGTAGGTTTCAGCAGTCGAACTTTCAGTTCTCATCTGCATGGGTGTCATGAGGTTTGTCACTTGTAACTTGAGTAGCATGAAGTTGGCTTTGGAGAAGTCTTTTATGGAGGTTTCCTTACTGGGGGGTGGGGGTGGGATGTGGATGTTAAGGGTGATTAGCTTATGTTCAGACCTGACCAACAAGGGGGTAACCATACGTGAAGAGCATCAATTTCCCATGTTGGTAATGACCAGGTCTAGGATACTGCAGCCCCTGGAGGGACTATGGATTAGTTGATCCAGGGCATTGGAA
Organism: Protopterus annectens; assembly: GCF_019279795.1. NCBI lineage: Eukaryota > Metazoa > Chordata > Ceratodontiformes > Protopteridae > Protopterus > Protopterus annectens. The sequence continues at coordinate 380,144,151 of NC_056742.1, forward strand.
TTTATGAATTCCAAGAACCGTTGGGCATAGGTGTTGGTACATGAGTAGTTTTCCCAGTTAATGGCAGGGTAGTTGAAATCACCCAGTATTAGGGTGTTTGGTTGTATCTTAATATTTTCCAAATGTTTAGAAAGGTGTAGTGACAATGTTGGGGCATGGTGGGGGATCTGTAGCAAGCTACAGTTTGGATTGCAGTCTTACCTAGTGTTAGTTGCACCTGGAGAATTTCAGATGCATTGTGCAACTAGCCTGGTGGTGTGAATATCCTTGGTGAATATGGACACTCCTCCACTTTTAGTGTTTCGGTCCTGGTTTGGTGGCTGAAAAGTGTGGTAAGAGTTGTAGCCTGGTATTGCAGGGGTGCTCTCTGGAGCCTTGAACCAGGTCTCAGTTACTGCACAGATATCGATGTTCTCCATTTTTAGGAGTGCTTTGAGAGAGTGCATTTTGAGGTTTAGATTTCTAGCATTGAGTAGCATTACCTTCAGATTTTGCATGCTTGTACTGGTTACGGTGATGGTTTTGTCCTTTGAACTTTGTCTAAAAAAAGGCACTATAGGGGTGGCAAGAGCCTTAGCCAATAACCTGAATCCCAGGGGTGACAGGTGCAGACCATTTATAGCAAGGCACCGTGGTCTGTCAATCATGTCATCCCAGGCAGACAGATACTGGATTCCCTTTGAATGACACCAGAAGATTAGCCAATTGTTGAAGTCAATAATTTTGTCCTTATATTGTGGTATCATTCTGGGCGAAGGCAGGATGCTACTCAGGGCTAGGGTCATACCTGCCTGGGCCACATGATCTGAGAGCTCTTCCATATCTCTTTTCATGTAGTCCAAGCAGGTACGTCTCAAGTCATTCACTCCAACATGGACAATGACAGAGTCATATTTGTACTTGTGGAGTGACTTGAGTGCATGCGTTATGTGGCAGATCCTGGCACCCGACAGGCAGCTGACTGTAATTTTCCCCTTGTTCAGCCTGGTGAGTAGGACATCAGTGTGCCTGACTATAGAGTCACCTATGACTAAAGTGTTAGTTACGTTGTCTGCCTTAGGGGCTGTTGCTGGGTGGCACACTAGTGTTGTTAGCTATGTGACACTTTGGTTGTGATTGGTGTTTGTTTGCATTTCAGCTTTGGATGTCCTTGTTGCTTGGGCAGGTTACAGTTAAGGGCCTCTGCATATATGGATTTAATGTTGCTATGTGTGGGTGTTGCTGATGTGGGTTTAGAAGGGCAATGTGTTGCTTAAGGTGTAGTGTGGGTGTTAACCTTCTCCTCTTGACTGTCTAGCACAATCTTGGGTGGAGAGGGCTTTGCTTCCAGTTTGGCTATGTAATTGTATCTCTCACAGGTTGTAGTGTTGGGTGGTAGGAGGAGAGGGTTGTCTGTGTACATGAGGATATTGCTGCATTGCCCCAGTATGCCCAGATTCACCAGGTGGACAGGAGAAATCACCAGAAGCTGACTCTTGGACATGCCTGTTTTGGTGCTTTTTTTGTAAAGTACAGGAACTGTTTTCCCTTGCCTTAGCAAGGTACTTTGCAATTATAGGCTATTTAATGCCTACAATAAATTTCTCCTCATTAATAAGGAGAGTTGAGTGCTTGTATCAGTTTAAGGCTTCCTAGTGCTTTCCAGCAGGTATTAGAGCAAGTGCTAGTCACAGGGGTGCTTAAAGGTAGGATGAAAAAAATGGTTTATCCTAAATACTGCAGTGTGCACTAGATTAGTTAGATGTGAAAGTAGGTAACTTAAGTTTTACCTGTCTAAAAAGTTAAGTTTTAGTGGAGAGTCACTATTTTTAAAACAGCAACATAGATTAAAAGAGGGTGGTCACTATTGTATTCTGGTACAATGGAATGCAGTAGGATGGCCAATAAATTTAAATAGCTGAAGGGGAGTAGATTTTGATTGTTTTGGTTTAGGGTTTGTTATGCTCATCTGTATATTTACAACCTGTTTTTTTTTTTTCGTTGGTGAAATTCAGCTGGTGGTTATGGTGTGCCTGTTTCTTTAAATGAGGTCTTTAAGTTACATTGTTGCCTTTTTTTACTTTTCTTTTCTTTTTTTTGGACTGACTTAGCCAAGCTTGACTATTTTTAGAGTGGACCAAGGTTAAACAGACACATA